>NC_083235.1:2692687-2751707 GCF_032191835.1 Heteronotia binoei
AGAGGGGCTGCTCCTTTCATTCTAGCGGGGCAAGGGGTTGTGGCTTCAGACCCAGCACACTCAAGGAGAGAACTTAATTCAGGCTTCAGACAAGACGGGTCCAACAGCCACCGGGAAATTCTGTCACTGTGCCCAGAGATGCCTAAAAAAGAAAAACTAATCCCCGCTAAAGGGCAAGGTTGTGTCCAAACAGAAAATAACCACTTAAAGTTAAATACAACTTTACAAATGTCCCTTGGGGGAAAAGAAACCAGAGGAAAAGTGCACGCAAGTTAACAGGAATCCAATATTTGTGTGTAGGACACAACAGGCCAAGACTGATATTGCAAAAAAGGAATCTAAAAGGATTCTTCAATCTATATTTGCAGGGGACACCAAACTGGCTCCCAGCTGCCTTTCTATACACACACTGAACTTCCAGAGATGAGATGATTAATCTTGGGAATCCTAGAGTTGGAAGAGACCTCTAGGGTCATCTAGTCCAACTTCCTGCACAATGCAGGAAACTCACAAACACTTCCCCCTGAATTCACAGGATCTTCATCACTGTCAGATGGCCATCTAGCCTCTCTTTAAAAACCTCCAAGGAAAGAGAGCCCACCACCTCCCAAGGAGGAAGCCTGTTGCACTGAGGAATCGCTCTAACGGTCAGGAAGTTGTTCCTAATGTTGAGCTGGAATCTCTTTTGATTTAATTTCAACCCTTTGGTTCTGGTCCGACCTTCTGGGGCCACGAAAACAATTCCACATCATCTCAGGGGTGGCCAACGATAGCTCGCCAGGTGTTTTTTTGCCTACAGCTCCCATCAGCCCCAGCCATTGGCCATGCTGACTGGGGCTGATGGGAGTTGTAGGCAAAAAACATCTGGAGAGCTACCGTTGACCACCCCTGCAAGTCTATATGACAGCCCTTCAAGGACTTGAAGATGGTGATCCTATCACCTCTCAGCTGCCTCCTCTCTAAACATGCCCAGCTCCTAAACATGCCCAACATGCTGTGAGAGCCCTCTCTAGCCTCACCCACCTCACAGGGTGTTTGTTGTGGGGGAGGAAGGTAAAGGAGATTGTGAGCCACTCTGAGACTCTTCAGAGTGGAGGGCGGGATATAAATCCAATATCTTCTTCTTCTTCTTCCAGCCTTTCCTCATAGGACTTGGTCTCCAGACCCCTCACCATCTTTGTCGCCCTCCTCTGCACCCGTTCCAGCTTGTCTAGATCCTTCTTAAAATGTGGGTGCCCAAAACTGTACACAATACTCCAGGAGAAGTCTGTCCAGAGCAGAGTAAAGCTATACCATCACTTCATGTGATCTGGACACTATACTTCTGTTGATACAACCCATAATTGCATTTGCCTTTTTAGGCACTGCATCACACTGTTGACTCATGTTCAGCATATGGCCCATTAAGACCCCTAGATCCTAAGAATGCGTGTTCCTATGAAAAATAATAATCAGTCGTAATTATATGGAGGGGGACACCCAGTGACTTGGGTTGCTACCTCTGGGTTGAGAAATTCCTGGAGATTTGGGGGGAAGAGTCTGGTAGGGCGGAGTTTCAGAAGGGGAAGGACCTCTGAGGGGCATAAAGCCACAGCCTCCACACCCCCCCCCCCCAAGACAGCCACTTCCTCCAGGGAAACCACTCTGTCATCTGGAGACTTCTTGTAATTCCAGGAGATCTCCACCCACCACCTGGAGGTTGGTGGGCAACCCCACCACTGGCAAGTTAAAGTTTAGCAACATTTATTTCAGCGGATTCTTCCAGACGATTTTGAGCATGCACCTGTCAGTAGACACAGCAGAAGCAGAGGAAGTGATCCAAAGAGAGACCAGCACATATCAAGATCCAGCTGAAACAGCCTGACTTCCTATTATACCTTTTGCCTTTTCAAGACCAGGAGTGGCCCAACTTGCTTAACCAAAGAGCCACACAGAAGAAGAAGATGATATTGGATTTATATCCCGCCTTCCACTCCAAAGAGCCTCAGAGTGGCTCACAATCTCCTTTATCTCCCTCCCCCACAACAGACACCCTGTGAGGTGGGTGGGGCTGAGAGAAGAAGATATTGGATTTATATCCTGCCCTCCACTCCGAAGAGTCTCAGAGCGGCTCACAATCTCCTTCACCTTCCTCCCCAACAACAGACACCCTGTGAGGGTAGATGAAGATATTGGATTTATATCCCGCCCTCCACTCTGAAGAGTCTCAGAGCGGCTCACAATCTCCTTTCCCTTCCTCCCCTACAACAGACACCCTGTGAGGTAGATGAAGATATTGGATTTATATCCCACCCTCCACTCTGAAGAGTCTCAGAGCGGCTCACAATCTCCTTTCCCTTCCTCCCCTACAACAGACACCCTGTGAGGTAGATGAAGATATTGGATTTATATCCCACCCTCCACTCTGAAGAGTCTCAGAGCGGCTCACAATCTCCTTTCCCTTCCTCCCCTACAACAGACACCCTGTGAGGTAGATGAAGATATTGGATTTATATCCTACCCTCCACTCTGAAGAGTCTCAGAGCGGCTCACAATCTCCTTTCCCCTTCCTCCCCCCGCAACAGACACCCTGTGAGGTAGATGAAGATATTGGAGCTTTATATCCCGCCTCCACTCCAAAGAGTCTCAGAGCGGCTCACAATCTCCTTCACCTTCCTCCCCAACAACAGACACCCTGTGAGGGTGGGGTGGGGCTGATGAGGGCTCTCTCAGCAGCTGCCCTTTCAAGGACAACCTCTGCCAGAGCCATGGCTGACCCGAGGCCATTCCAGCAGGTGCAAGTGGAAGAGAATAAATGTCAGATGTCTGAGAGCTGCAAGACATGAAGGTCAGAGGAAGGAAGGAAGGAAGGAAGGAAGGAAGGAAGGAAGGAAGGAAGGAAGGAAGGAAGGAAGGAAGGAAGGAAGGAAGGAAGGGAAGGAAGGAAGGAAGGAAGGAAGATAAATGGGGGGAGAGGTAGAGATGGAAAGAGAGCAACTCTAAATGCACTCTCCAGACCATTGGCTGGCTTGGCGAAGTAATTTAGAGAGAAGCCAGCTGATGGTGCAGTGAGGGCTTTGAGAGACACACAATATGCCGTTCTGCTAACACCCCCCCCCCACTCTAGCCACTCCCTCACCCCGAAAAGCAAAGACAGGAAGAGAAAAGGCCTTGGTGGAGTCATCTGGGGTCACTCTGGCAACGCTTTGCAGGCAACACCCTCTTCGGCCGGCCGTGGGGGAAACAGCGAAGCAACCCGGCCAAGGAAATGAGGAGGGGGGCGGACCAGACACCCCCTCCTGCAAACAGCTGCGGCTTTGGTTCTGCCCAGCCCACCGACACAAACACGGCCCCTTTTCAGCACCCTGCGCAGCCGGGGAGGGAGTCTTGCTGCTACTACCCCAGGCTTGAAAGCATTTGTGTGGAGGCCTCCCCCAGCCACAGGGTTGGAAGAAAACAATAGGCCAGCAGAAAGGAGAGGGCAAGGCAAGAGGAAACCGGCATCGCTTCCTCTTCCTCCCGCCCCCTGCCAAAAGAGAGCCCCGTGCAGGCTCTCCGCCTGCTAGACAGGCAAGCAGGGGCCTGCCCCACTAATGAGAGGGCAAGACATTTGCGGGGAGGGGGAAGCAGAAGGCATGTAGGAGCGGCACTCAGCCATGCCCCGGCCTGCCACAGTCGGCCCTGGCCGAGTCTGTTTATTTACTCATCTCTCCGTCTCCTCTTCCGAGAGTCAGCTGGCATCCAGCATTTCCTCTGCCCAGCCAGTTTGGTGTAGTGGTGAAGTGCACGGAATCTCACTGCTACAGCACCAACCCTAAATCAGACTTTTCCCTGCAGCCGCTGTGGCCGGACCTGCCTGTCCCACATTGGTCTTGTCAGCCACCAGCGAGCCTGCAGCAGACGTGGACTATTGCACCCTTCTTAAATCTTCGTTCGCGAAGCCAAGCCGAGAGAGAGAGAAGTGCACGGACTCTTATGTGGGAGAACCGGGTTTGATTCCCCGCTCCGCCACTTGCAGCCGCTGGAATGGCCTTGGGTCAGCCATAGCCCTCGTAGGAGTTGTCCTTGAAAGGGCAGCTTCTGGGAGAGCTCTCTCAGCCCCACCTACCTCACAGGGTGTCTGATGTGGGGGGAGAAGATATAGGAGATTCTAAGCTGTTCTGAGTCTCTGATTCAGGGAGAAGGGAGGAGTACAAATCTGCAATTCTTCTTCTAGCCCCACTGGTGGACCTCCTGATGGCTCCTGGTTTTTTGGACCACTGTGTGAGGCAGAATGTTGGACAGGATGGGCCATTGGCCTGATCCAACATGGCTTCTCTTATGTTCTAAGAGCCAGTTGGGTGTAGTGGTTAAGCATGCGGACTCTTATCTGGGAGAACGGGGTTTGATTCCCCACTCCTCCACTTGCAGCAGCTGGAATGGCCTTGGGTCAGCCATAGCCCTGGCAGAGGTTGTCCTTGAAAGGGCAGCTATTGTGAGAGCCCCTTCACCCCACCCACCTCACAGGGTGCCTGCTGTGGGGGGGAGAAGATATAGGAGAATGTAAGCCACTCTGAGTCTCTGATTCAGAGAGAAGGACGGGGAATAAATCTGCAATTCTTCTCTTCACAACAACCCCTGAGAGGTGGGCTAGCTGAGGGTCTCTTTCACTGGGGCTCCTGAAAGAAGATAGAAGATATTGGATTTATATCCCGCCCTCCACTCTGAAGAGTCTCAGAGCGGCTCACAATCTCCTTGTGAGGTGGGTGGGGCTGGAGAGGGCTCTCACAGCAGCTGCCCTTTCAAGGACAACCTCTGCCAGAGCTAAGGCTGACCCAAGGCCATGCTAGCAGGTGCAAGTGGAGGAGTGGGGAATCAAACCCGGTTCTCCCAGATAAGAGTCCGCACACTTAACCACTACACCAAACTGGCTTTCCTGAAAGCAGACGGACTTCTTGGTTTTCACACACCTCAAGGATAAAGTGTTGTCCTTAAGTTTTTCAATCCAAGTTTTTTCCAAAATATGTTTTACTCTGATGTTTTTGTTCATCTTGCACTTTCTCTTTAAGGTGTGTGAAACCTTTGGAAGAAAACCCTGTTTGCCTTCAGAAGCCAAAGTGAGTTACACCTGACCAGGACTTTTACACACAACACAGCACACTTGGGTAGATCTGGGGGGAGGGGGGGGGAAACCTGCTTAAAGAAAGAGCCACATAGGATAAACTTCAGATGTTTAGAGAGCTGCAATACATGAAGTGTCACCTATTTTAGAGCCACAAGATGGAAGAAAGGGAGGGAGGGAGGGAAGCAAATAGATAGGAGGGAGAGAGAGGTGGAAAGACATTAACTTTAAATACATTCTCAAAGCTGCTGGCTGGCTTGGCTTGGATAAGCGATTTAATGAGATAAGTGATTTAATTCTTCACCCAAAGGGTGATTAACACATGGAATTCACTGCCACAGGAGATGGTGGCGGCTACAAGCATAGTCAACTTCAAGAAGAGACTGGATAAACATCTGGAACAGAGGTCCATCAGTGGCTATTAGCCACACTGTATTGTTAGAACTCTCTGTCTGGGGCAGTGATGTTCTGTATTCTTGGTGCTTGGAAGGGCTTCTAGTGTCCTGGCCCATCTGGTGGACCTCCTGATAGGGCCTGGGTTTTTTGGCCACTGTGTGACACAGGGTGCTGGACTGGATGGGTCATTGGCCTGATCCAACATGGCTACTCTTATGTTCTTATGTCTGGGGCAGTGATGCTCTGTATTCTTGGTGCTTGGGGGGCACAGTGGGAGGGCTTCTAGTGTCCTGGCCCCACTGATGGACCTCCTGAGGGCACCTGGGTTTTTTGGCCACTGTGTGACACAGAGTGTTGGACTAGAGGGGCTACTGGCCTGATCCAACATGGCTTCTCTTATGTTCTTATGTCTGGGGCAGTGATGCTCTGTATTCTTGGTGCTTGGGGGAGGCACAGTGGGAGGGCTTCTGGTGTCCTGGCCCCACTGGTGGACCTCCTGATGGCATCTGTTTTTTTTGGCCACTGTGTGACACAGTGTTGGACTGGATGGGCCACTGGACTGATCCAACATGGCTTCTCTTATGTTCTCATGTGACACAGAGTGTTGGACTGGAGGAGCCATTGGCCTGATCCAACATGGCTTCTCTTATGTTCTTATGTGACACAGAGTGTTGGACTGGATGGGCCATTGGCTGATCCAACATGGCTTCTCTTATGTTCTTATGTGACACAGAGTGTTGGACTGGATGGGCCATTGGCTGATCCAACATGGCTTCTCTTATGTTCTTATGTGACACAGAGTGTTGGACTGGATGGGCCATTGGCTGATCCAACATGGCTTCTCTTATGTTCTTATGTGACACAGAGTGTTGGACTGGATGGGCCATTGGCTGATCCAACACGGCTTCTCTTATGTTCTTATGTGACACAGAGTGTTGGACTGTATGGGCCATTGGCCTGATCCAACAGGGCTTCTCTTATGTTCTTATGTGACACAGAGTGTTGGACTGGATGGGCCACTGGACTGATCCAACATGGCTTGTTACGTTCTTAGGATACAAATGCCCTCTTCAAGTTAGCCGACTGGGCGGTGGGGCCTTCGAGAGCCACGCAGTATGTGCGAAAGAGCCACACATGGCTCCCCAGCCACAGTTTGGCCACCCCTGGTCTAGATCAAGTGTGATCACACACAATCGGTGTTCTTCTGCCAACAGAGGCTACCTGTGCAGGCGAGTCACTCAATTAGAACCAGGCTTTTGGGAAAGAATAACCTTCCTCAGTAAAAATCTCCCGCTTTCCTGACCAATGAAGCCTGCCAGGGCCGGAGCTGGGCTTTCTGGAGCCCCAGGCGAATCACCCACTAGCGCCCCCCCCCACCCCCTCCCATTATTTAAAAATATAGGGAAATTGAAGAGCGCCAAACTTAAAACTTTTCACTTTTTTAATTTACTGGCTTTTAATTTTTCAAAAAAAAAAGTGATGTTATAAAAAAAAAATTGCGAGAAGAAGTGCTTGGCGGCCACGTTAGGAAGGAGGGTGACAGGTTAGGATGAGGTGGGAGGCCAAGTCACACATCGGTGGGGGGGAGAGGGGGGTGGCTTGGCTTTGTTGAGGGCAGCTGGGGGATGGGAAAGGACAAGAGTCAGGCGTCAGGGAGGGGGCACCCAGTTGTGACCCCTAGGCCAGGTGGCGCCCTAGACGATTGCCTACTTCGCCTACTCCCGCACACCGGACTTGCCTGGCACCGGCTCAGAGTTTAGCTTTGCTAAACTGTTGTCAGCCTGGATTGATGGTTGCCAACTCTGGGTTGGGAAATTCCTGGAGACTGGGAGGTGGAATCTGGGGAGGAAGGATTTAAGCTGCTGAGAGACCTCAGCTAAATATAAAACCAGTCTCCAACGCCGCAACTTTCTGCAGGGGAACTGATATCTAATCTGGCGATAAGTTGTAATTCTGGAAGATCACCAGGACCCACCTGGAGGTTCACATCAAACCCAGGAGGCGTGTCAGGCTAAAGCACAAGAGAATTCACCACTGGAAATTGACCAGAGTCTTGGAAATCGACCACAGTCTTGGAAATTGACCACAGTCTTCAATGTGGACTTCTGCAACTGAAAATGTGGTTTTAAATCGCATTATGGCTTTGGGAAATGTAGTATTGTATACATAAATGTGCATAAAGTGTGAATATATTTATAACACGTTAAAATCAGCAAGTCAAACAGTGTTATCTTTTGTGGTTGCCCCACCGGGAGGTTGGCAACCCAACTTTTTTAAAAAAATATATGTTTATTTTAAAAATTCCAAGTTATACAGTACTTTGTGGGATGAAGTAGTGTCAAGTAGATTAATTCCATATATAACAAAATTCTACTATGCATAAAGTACTATGGTATATATAACATTGTAGAACAGCTTATTTAGCATTTAAGATAACGTCCAGTTCACCAATCAATCAATCAATAGATAGATAAAATAAATAAATATCTTATTAAGGATAAATTAACTGATAATTAGGCTAGAATTTTTGACTCTTAAGCTAAGAATAAGGCCTTGCTCCATCCCAAGCCAAACAAAAAGGAATATTTAAATAAAAAGAGAAAGATGGCATAGCATAAGTTAGAAAGAATTATAGTGAGAGAAACTGAGGGTAAGTTGTGTTAATAGATAAGATGTTTTTAGATCCAGTATATTCCAGAAACGGAAGCCATTTTTCTTCAAAAGATGTGACCTTGGGGTAGATTTCGGACAAGGAAAGTTGTTCCGTGATTTTCACCATGATTAAAATATCCCAGATTTTTGTAAACCAGTGTTCAAGTGATGGTTAAAGGTGTTGGATTTCCATAGAGATGCTACAGCCGTTTTAGCAGCTGTAAGAAGACTTTCAATCCAATCAACCCAACTGAAGGAAACTCCAAATGATCAGATATGCGCCAAATTTCACTTCCCCCACAGCCCCCCCTCTAGACCCCAGACTCCTTCACGTCATGCTTTGCAGACGTGGAACTAGTTTCATTTTCTTTGCCACTGTCTTGAAGCTGAATCGGTGGAGCAGGGATAGATCCCATCCCCAGACCTGTCAAGAAATCTTGCAACTGCATGGGCTTTGTTGCCAATGTTGTGGGGTGGGGGTACATGTGCTGGAAATAGGTTCTTCTTGAACTCCAGCTCTGGGGCTTGGACTAATCTCTGCTCTAGCCGGATCAGACACAGCGGCTTTGCTCAAGGGGCTGAGAACGACACCCTGAGGGACCTTTTATCTTCACGGCAGAGCAGTAACAGAAGCTGACGCAAGAGAAAGCACCGATCCCAGCAACCGTGGATGGAACACTACAGGGTAACAGAAACAGCCACTGGAGGAGCAGGGCTGCAAGCACTCGAGTACCTTTTTGACCCAAGAAGCTGCAGTATAAAGAACCAGACCACCAGTCCATTAGGATCACTACTGTCTATTCAGAATGGCAGCAGCTCTCCAGGATCTCAGGCAGAGAGAGGTCTTTCACATCACCCTTCTGCCTTTTCAGGGGTGTCAAACATGAGGCCTGAGGGCTGGATCAGGCCCGCAGAGGGCTCTTATCAGGCCCAAGAGCAACTTAGAATCATAGAGTTGGAAGGGACCTCCAGGGTCATCTAGTCCAAACCCCTGCACAATGCAAGAAACTCAAAAATACCTCCCCCTAAATTCACAGGATCTTCATTGCTGTCAGATGGCCATCGAGCCTCTGTTGAAAAACCTCCAAGGAAGGAGAGCCCACCACCTCCCAAGGAGGAAGCCTGTTCCACTGAGGAACCGCTCTAAACTCACAAACACCTCCCCATAAATTCACAGGATCTTCATTGTTGTCAGATGGCCATCTAGCCTCTGTTGGGAAACCTCCAAGGAAGGAGAGCCCACCACCTCCCGAGGAGGAAGCCTGTTCCACTGAGGAACCGCTCTAAACTCACAATCCCTCCCTCTAAATTCACAGGATCTTCATCGCTGTCAGATGGCCCTCTAGCCTCTGTTGGGAAACCTCCAAGGAAGGAGAGCCCACCACCTCCCCAGGAGGAAGCCTGTTACACTGAGGAACCACTCTAAACTCAGTAACACCTCCCCCTAAATTCACAGGATCCTCATTGCTGTCAGATGGCCATCTAGCCTCTGTTGAAAAACCTCCAAGGAAGGAGAGCCCACCACCTCCCGAGAAAGCCTGTTCCACCTAGGAACCGCTCTAACAGTCAGGAAGTTCTTCCTAATGTTGAGCTGGAAACTCTTCGGATTTAATTTCAACCCATTGGTTCTAGTCCTACCTTCTGGGGCCACAGAAAACAATTCCACACCATCCTCTAGATGACAGTCCTTCAAGTCCTTGAAGATGGTGATCCTATCACCTCTCAGCCTCCTCCTCCCCAGGCTAAACATCCCCAGCTCCTTCAACTTTTCTTATTGTCATCCGCTTCCTTCTCCCTCTCTCTTGCTTCCTTCTGCATCACAGCTTGCTTTGCCAGGCTTGCTCAATTGCGCAGGAACTACAGAGCAAAGCCTCTGGTTTTCTCCATTGACTAGCACATGAAGCAACTCATGTACAAAACCTCACAGTGCCCAGCCACTTCACGTTTTTCCCTGGGTCTTAGGCTCTAAGCATGGACCATGAGATTTCTGTAATGAATGTCAGTTAATCAAAAGCAGGTTTGCAACTTACAAATACACACCCGAACAACACCTGAACAGCTTACGCAAGATTGCTACAGCACAGACACTGTCTCAAGATTTTGATGCAACAATTCAGAGCAAGAGGGGTCGGTTACCAGAAACTTTTATATAAACAAAACATTGCAAGAGTACTAATCTTTTAAGCATATATCAAGTTTTTTAAAAAAATCTTTAATTGCGTTTGGGTGTGTCCGTTATAAAGTTTATATCTCGCTACCAGGCATTACATTTTAGGACAGGTCTCATTTATGTCAGAGCCGGCCCTCATAACAAATGAGTTTGACACCTCAGATTTAGATGGAGATGCTGGGGACTGAACCTAAGACCTTCTGTATGGAAAGCAGATCTCTGCCTCGGAGCTACAGCCCCTCCCCGTTTCTTGTCAGCCCTGCCAGACAACTAACAGTACAATCCTATGCAGAGAGTTACCGGCGAGGAGCAGGCTGCAACAGAAAAGCCAGATTTGAGTCTAGCGAGGCCTTAAAGACCAACAGCATTTCCACGATGTTCCGCTTTCGACAGCCAAAGTACCCTTTTCGCCATCTGACGAAGGGAATCTTGGCTCTCAAAAGCTGAGGCCCTGGAAATTTTGTTGGCCTCGAAGGTGCTGTTGAGTCGCTGAAATCAGTGGGCTTCGATTGGAGCACCTCTGCGTAGAATTACACAGCTCATGAAAAAATGTATAGGTTCTCTAATGCTAATGGGCAGGTCAAAGAGACCTTCTGCCTTGAGATCTTTCAGCTTCAACCCATTAAAATGCCACCCCAAGGAAACAGAGACCGCCCAGAAGAAAAACACAGCTTGTCCAGGCTGTCTACAGAGTGTATCCCACCGGGTGCCAAAGACACAGCTCCAGTGTTTTGGGCTGTATTCAGAGGAGAGCTTTTGAACTGGGTACAAGCAGAAGGTTTGAACTGCTCAGTTGCTGTCTTCTCCCTAAAAAGGGAACAATATGCGGCCTAAAAAACATGATTAACATGTGATTAACATGTGGAATTCACTGCCACAGAAGGTGGTGACGGCCACAAGTATAGCCACCTTCAAGAGGGGTTTAGATAAAAATATGGAGCACAGGTCCATCAGTGGCTATTAGCCACAGTGTATGTGTGTATATAAAAAATTTTTTGCCACTGTGTGACACAGAGTGTTGGACTTGATGGGCCGTTGGCCTGATCCAACATGGCTTCTCTTATGTTCTTAAAAGTTGCAGGAATAGTGAAAGGACAGGATTAGACATCCAGACCAGTGCTCCCTCTAAACTGAGCGAGTGTGAGCTAGCTCAGTTTCTTAGCCCTTGGCTCACCCATTTTTGTCTTAGCTCCGGAAAAATGGCCCCACAGCAAACTAATTTATACAGGAGTTAAAGCTGCAGTACTGCAGTCCTAAGCTCTGCTCCAGACCTGAGTTCGATCCCCGGCGGAAGCTGGGTTTTCAGGTAGCCGGCTCGAGGTTGGTTCAGCCTTCCATCCTTCTGAGGTCGGTCAAATGAGTACCCAGCTTGCTGGGGCGAAAGCGTAGATGACTGGGGAAGGCAATGGCAAACCACCCCGTAAAAAGCAACGTCACCCCAGAGTTGGAAATGACTGGTGCTTGCACAGGGGACCTTTCCTTTTCCTCACAACTTTAAGGCCAGTAGCTCAAGAAGTAGAATTTTTGTTCATGAGACTCCACAGCTTAGAGGGAGCATTACATTTTTGCACAGCCGAGTCCGACTCTTTGCGACCCCCTGGACCAAGTCACGCCAGGCCCTCCTGTCTTCCACCATCCTCCGAAGTCTGCTCAAATTCGTGTT
The DNA here is from genome assembly GCF_032191835.1 of Heteronotia binoei. Taxonomy (NCBI): domain Eukaryota; kingdom Metazoa; phylum Chordata; class Lepidosauria; order Squamata; family Gekkonidae; genus Heteronotia; species Heteronotia binoei. The sequence continues at coordinate 2,704,649 of NC_083235.1, forward strand.
AGTTACACCAGTAATGCTGCCCAGCCATCTCATCTTTTGCCGTCCCCTTCCATTACTCCAGACTAATAAAGAGCCGGACAGAGAATATCTAGCTACCTGAAAATGAGTTCTTTTCGGGGACCCTAGGGTAACGAAGGAACTTCCTATGAGAAACTTCGAGAAATAAGGCTGAACTGTGAGACGCCACGAGGCCGGAGACAGGTAAACATTGGGCCAGTTTTCAGAAAAGGGAGTGGAGGGAGAACTATGGTTAGGTTACTCTGCTACCAGGGAAAATGCTCGAGCGCATATAAAGCCGTTGGGTCTGTAAGCATTTGGAAATCAATGAGTGGGTTAGCAAAACGAGCATGGGCTTGCTGTGAAGAAATCTGGTGAGAGCAGCCCTATCATTATGGTTTTTGGATAGGAATCAAGGGAACAGAGTAGATGCGCTGGAACACAAGGCATTTGACAAAGCCCCCCAGGAGAATACGGTGGCCACACTGGTTAAATGTGAGCTGGACGATAGCAGCGTTGGGCAGATTCACAGCAAGCTGGAGAGCCACACAGACAGACCAAAGACCTCTTTGTCCATCCTGCATTTTGCCAGTCTGGAGGTCTCGACCTGGCTACGTTTATGACAACCCCAAGGTCACTCAGCAAACTTGCATGGCAGAAGTGGGGATTCAAACCCGGGTCTTGACCTCCAGAGCACTGAAGTCCGCCCAGCGCTCTTCAGTGTTTTCCTCAATGCTTGGATGAACAGTCAGAAGGAATCTTCATCAGAATTTAGGGGGAGGGAGTTTTGTGAGCTTCCTGCATTGTGCAGGGGGTTGGACTAGATGACCCTGGAGGTCCCTTCCAACTCTTCTAAGATTCTAACAGGCTTCCTCCTCGGGAGGTGGTGGTGGGCTCTCCTTCCTTGGAGGTTTTTAAACAGAGGCTAGACGGCCATCTGACAGCGATGAGGATCCTGTGAATTTAGGGGAAGGTGCTTGTGAGTTTCCTGCACTGTGCAGGGGGTTGGACTAGATGACCCTGGAGGCCCCTTCCAACTCTTCTATGATTCTAACAGGCTTCCTCCTCGGGAGGTGGTGAGCTCTCCTTCCTTGGAGGTTTTTCAACAGAGGCTAGATGGCCATCTGACAGCAATGAAGATCCTGTGAATTTAGGGGGAGGTGTTTGTGAGTTTAGAGTGGTTCCTCAGTGGAACAGGCTTCCTCCTCGAGAGGTGGTGGGCTCTCCTTCCTTGGAGGTTTTTAAACAGAGGCTAGATGGCCATCTGACAGCGATGAGGATCCTGTGAATTTAGGGGGAGGTGTTTGTGAGTTTCCTGTACCATGCAGGGGGTTGGACTAGATGACCCTGGAGGTCCCTTCCAACTCTGTGATTCCTGATTCTATTCTATGATTTGCAGGTGACCCTAAACTGAAAGCACAAACTTGGATCCTGGAAGACAGAAATAAAATTCAAAACATCCTTGGAAAACTGAGCTGCATCCCCCAGAATGACATTCAACAGAGGCAAACACAAAGCATTGCATTTTTGCAAAAATAATCCAAATGCGCAAGTAGAAGAGAGCAGTTTCAGCAGCAGCGAAAAGGCAATGGGAATTGCATCCCTGCGTTTTTGCATTTATTTCTTTCCCACTTCTCCCTGCAGCTGCAACCTAAAAGGCTTTCTCAAACATTGATTGGGCCTTTCTAGAACACCATTTTCCTCTACTCCGTTTCCTCTCACAACAATCCTGGGACATTGGCCAAACTAAGTTTTTGCTTGCCACGCAGCAAGCTTGCATGGCAGAAGTGGAGATTCGAACCCGGGTCGCCCAATGCCCTAGTCCACCACTCTGTTCCCTGCACCACACTGGCTTGCTATCCACTATGCCACACAGTCACCAAAGGCAAAAATAAAAAGGCTCACGGGGTTTTAGGCAGCATTAATACAGACCGGAGCATCCGGGGGACACGATCCAATTCACAAGAACTCCTAGTTCAAGGGTGTCAAACATATGGCTCAGGGGCTAAATCAGGCCCCCAGAGGATTCCTATCAGGCCCCCCAAGCAACTGGCTGTTGTCTGTGTTATTCTCCCTCTCTTGCTTCCTTCTTCATAACAGCTTGCTTTGCAAGGCTTGCTCAATGTCACAGGAACTACAGAGCAAAACCTCTATTTTCTCAGTTGGCTGAGGCTCTTTCCTTGGGGAGGAAGGGAGGGAGGCACAGTTTTTTCCCCCAGGCTCTCTCATACGCACAGCAGAGCTACTGAGCCAAGCCTCTCTTCCCTCTATTGGCTGAGGCTCCCCCCCACCAGTCCCTTGGGGAAGGAAGGAAAGAGCCAGAGCTTCCTTTGCCCAAGTCCCTGGATCCCACAGGAGAAATACAAAGAAAGCACCTTTAAGACAAACGAATGCTAATGTTTTAAGCATGTTTTAAGTTTTTAAAAATATATATATTTGTGTTTGTCTGTAGTTTATACCTCTGCTACCTAATCTTAAACAGGTACATACATGGTCCAGCCCAACAAGGTCTCATTTATGTCAGATCCGGCCCTCATAACAAATAAGTTTGACACCCCTGGGCTAGTTAGTCTGATTTCTATTGGAGTGTCCGGTTCTGCGTGTCGCACTTTTAAGAAAACTGGTGGAGAAATCGGATTTTGATACAGGAGCATCTCAGAGATCAACAAGAGGTTCAGGGTAATGAGCTCTCAAGAGTCCACGCTCCCCACTAGGATAAAAGGACTCCGATTTCTCCATTTCAACTTGTATCCGATGAAGAGAGCACAGACCTTCAAAAACGCATGCGCAGAAACTCTTGTTGGTCTTCAAGGAGCTTCTATACTCTAACCTGGCTCTTCTACAGCACCCAACATGGCTACTCTATGAAACTATCTCTGTGAAGAAACCGGAACGGATTCAGAGGAGAGCAACAAAGAGAACGGGGCATCCAGAAGACTCTGAAAACAACCTATAACATCCAAATCACAAGATGTCCTGGCCTTGCTGTATGCTGCGTTGGTCAGGCCACACCTGGACTATTGTGTCCTGAGAAGAACCTCAGAAGAGCCCTGCTGGATCAGACCAAGGAGGGTCCATCTAGTCCAGCCTCCTGTCTCACCCAGTGGACAACCAGTTCCTCTGGAGGGCCAACAACAGGGTAGAGAGGCCGAGGCCTTCCCCTGAGAAGAGCATCAGAAGAGCCCTGCTGGGTCAGACCAGGGAGGGTCCATCTAGTCCAGCCTCCTGTCTCACACAGTGGCCAGCCAGTTCCTCTGGAGGGCCAGCAACAGGCCAGAGAGGCTGAGGACTTCCCCTGAGAATAACATCAGAAGAGCCCTGCTGGATCAGACCAGGGAGTGTCCATCTAGTCCAGCCTCCTGTCTCACACAGTGGCCAGCCAGTTCCTCTGGAGGGCCAGCAACAGGGCAGAGAGGCTGAGGACTTCCCCTGAGAATAACATCAGAAGAGCCCTGCTGGATCAGACCAGGGAGGGTCCATCTAGTCCAGCCTCCTGTCTCACAAAGTGGCCAACCAGTTCCTCTGGAGGGCCAGCAACAGGGCAGAGAGGCTGAGGACTTCCCCTGAGAAGAACATCAGAAGAGCCCTGCTGGGTCAGACCAGGGAGGGTCCATTTAGTCCAGCCTCCTGTCTCACACAGTGGCCAGCCAGTTCCTCTGGAGGGCCAACAACAGGGCAGAGAGGCTGAGGACTTCCCCTGAGAATAACATCAGAAGAGCCCTGCTGGATCAGACCAGGGAGGGTCCATCTAGTCCAGCCTCCTGTCTCACAAAGTGGCCAACCAGTTCCTCTGGAGGGCCAACAAAAGGGCAGAGAGGCTGAGGCCTTCCCCTGAGAAGAACATCAGCAGAGCCCAGCTGGGTCAGTCCAGGGAGGGTCCCTCGAGTCCAGCATCCCGTCCCATACAGTGGCCAACCAACCAGTTCCTCTGGAGGGCCAACAACAGGGCATGGAGGCTGAGGCTTTCCTCTGATGCTTCCTGGCTGTTCTAGGATTGACAAACCGGACACTTCTTGTCTCCCAGCATAAAAACAGCCAAATGTTTACCCAAGAAAGAGGGAGAGCTGATGGAAGGATGGGAACTCACAGGCAGGGCTGAGGGCTTCACCAGAGGATAGACTGATGTAATTTCATATCCAGAGAGTAAAACTGTACAGAGCACTGATACGGGTTGGCCAGGGTGCTGGCGGGGGGGGGGGGGGGGTTGAGCCCCAGAGAATGGATAGGACCTACAACCTCTGACACAACTGGAGAGGAGAGGGGTGTGTGTCAGTGTGTGTGTGAGAGACAGAATAACACAAGGCAAGCTTCCTAGCACCCATACATTGCACCCAGGGGTGGGGTGGGGGGAGACAGCAGGTAAACTCCAAAGTCTACACCCGAACGCTTTCCTGCTTTTACTTTCTTTTGCTAGCTCCCGTTTCAGAACCGTAAGCGATCCCCCTCAACTACTCCGCCGGTACTCGGTAGTAAATAAAACTTTCTTTTACTAGATCCCATTTCAGGATTGTAGGTGGTGCTGTTCAACTATTCTGCGTTGGCACAATAGCAACTGAAACTTTGGCTTGCCAAAAGCACTGAGATTGCGCTCTGTCCTACCCACTCCCACGAGAGGGTTTGTTCTCCCCCCAGCAGGAAAGGGCTTTGCAGGGGACAGGAATAAGTGTGTGTTTGGAGGGGGGGGGGGTAGTAGCAGTTTGACCAGGCCTCCCCCAAACTCTTGCAAGGGTTTGGGGGGGGGGGGGCAGAGAAGGAATATCAAGGGAGGGGGAGTAACAAGAGCCAAATCTGCTTTTGACAAGGGAGAGCCGTAGGCATTTAGTGCTCTCGAATGTTTTTATCATCTCCGATTAGGGGAGTTTTGACTCTCAAGAACTTCTATCCCCAAAAATCTCGCCGGACTCTTAAGGCGCTGATGGCTGACTCGAACCCAGCGCTTCCGCCGCTCCCCTCGGAAACCTGCGCCGCAACCAGACCCGAGGCAGTTCCCCGGAACCGCCGCCCCATTCCCAGCAAACCACCTAGCGTGCGGGGCTGCCAACACCCGGCGGGGGAATTCCTGGAGATTTCATCTGGGGAGTTTGAGGGAAGGAGGGGCCTCGGTGGGGCCCCGTGCCATATCGGCCGCCCACCCAAACGGCGTGACCCCGGGAGATCTCCAGGCCCCGCCTGGAGGTTGGCAACCTCACCAGCACGGCGAGTTCCTTGCAAAAAGCCAAACGACGCGGGCCTGGCCTGCAACGGCGAGAGAGACTCTGGCCTTCAACCCTCTCCAATGGAAGGGAAGGTGGGAGGGGAGCGGCGAGAGAGGGCAGGGGGAACCCCCCCCACCCGCGCCTGCAGACCCCCTCCCCGCTCCGGAACGCCCCCCAGGGCGGCAGCAGCAGAGCGCCAAGGAGATCCAGCCAAGGGGCGCCGCGCAACGCCGGAGAGGTCCGCTCCAAGGCGCAAGGCCGGATCTGGGGGGGTGGGGGCAGAAGGGGGGCGCCCCATGGGGCACGGAGCCCCTTGTCTTCTACGGGCCCAGAAGACAGAACGGCCCAGAAGGGGGCGCCGTTTCTTAATCCCCCCCCCAAAAAAACCCACGTCGAGGAGGAGGAGGAGGAGCCAGGGGGCGCCCCGACTCCCCCCCTTTGTAAGCCGCCCCAGAGAGCCCCCCGGGCGGAGAAGAAAGCCAAGGCGAGCGCGAGAAAGGCGGCGAGGAGGCGGCGCGCCCCCGGGGCTCTGGCTAGGCGGCTCCCTCCGCGGCCAGCAGGAGAAGGGAAGGGAAGGGAAAGGGGGGTCGTGCTGCTGCCGGGGGGCTCACTCACCCAAAGCTCCACGCCCCAGTCCATGCTGGCCGCCGGGCAGGCCGGATCCTCCTGCTCCAGCGCCTGCTGCTGCTTCCTTCGCCGCCGCCCTCTAGCCCGCCCGGGGCACTCCCCGCTCCGCCGCCCTCCTTAAAGGCGCAGGCCGGCCTTCCCCTCCCCTCCCAGGCCCCGCCCGGGGCGCTCCCAGCCGCCGGCCCCTCCCCAGGGCGCCCCCTCGGCGCCGGGCCAGCCGCAGCGCTCAGGCTCGGCCTTGGGCGCGCCCGCCTCCTCCAGGTGGGCCGGGGGATCTCCCGGAACCCCCGGCGGATCGCCAGGCGGCAGAGGGACTTCCCCGGCAGGAAGGGTGGACTCGAGAGCGGCGCATCTGCCCTTCTGGGGCTGGGCCCCCCAGTCTCCTGGAACAGCTGGACAGAGTGGTGTAACCGTGCAGGGGTGGCCAACGGTAGCTCTCCAGATGTTTTTTTTTTGTCTGCAGCTCCCATCAGCCCCAGCCATTGGCCACCCCCATCAGCCCCAGCCATTGAAGTGTGCAGACTCTGGGAGAACCGGATCTGATTCCCCGCTCCTTCACTTGCAGCTGCTGGAATGGCCGTGGCTCTGGCAAAGCTGTCCTTGAAAGGGCAGCTTTTGTCAGAGCTCTCTCAGCCCCACCCACCTCACAGGGTGTCTGTTGTGGGGGGGAGGAAGGGAAAGGAGATTGTAGCCACTCTGAGTCTCTGATTCAGAGAGAAGGGTGGGGTATAAATCCTCATTATCTTCTTCCCCAGCCAGGGATTAGCTTGAACAAAAGATCCAACTTCCACGTGAGTGGTGGGGCCCTGTGCCCTGCTCATCGTTGCCAACTCCAACCTGTGAAATTCCTGGACATTTGGGGGTGGTGCTTGGGGGGGTGGAATTGAGAGACGGGGTACACCTCAACCTGTGATGCAGAAGAGCTTGCCCTCAGAAGCTGCCGTTTCCTCCAGGAGAACTGGCCTCTGTAGTCTGGAGAGGAGCTGCAACTCTGCAAGTCTCCAGGCCCCACCTGGAGATTGGTGCAACTGGGGAGCTCTTGGGGTGCCCTCCTTACTGGGCTGCCACTGGGCAGAGAAGCTCTCCGGAGTGGGCTCCTGGCTGCACTGACGGCCGGGTCAAAAATCACAGCAGTCATCTGACACGGGTTCTTCTTTGCAGTTCAGGCGCATAAAAAGTAGGTTCCGCTCGGGCCTTTACAGTGTAGCGAAGCTGGTCTCGCTTCACACTGGAGCCCGATCACAAAAATTGTGCTCTAAAGGCAATTAGAACTGACACTAAACAATTGTAAATATTAATACACACTCACTTCCATGCCCAAGTTCTGTTAGCCCAGGCAGTCCAGACGAAGGTGTCCTTTATTTCCCCGTTTCAATGTATGGAAAATCTTCAACAGTGGCGTAAACGTCACGATTGTATTTGGATGCCAAAGGAAGAATAATGCCGGCTGTAATTACTGCTATGAGCAGGCCTCGGATTCAGCGGGAGCGCACAGGAGAGCAGCTCCTGAACCTTTCTGAGGATTCCCCCTCTTCTTCCCCACCTACCTCGTCCATTGAATAGTGGGTGCAGCTGCATAACAATCCCTGGATGAGCTCCACCACCTATTTTCCTACAAAATGACCCCTGGCTATGACTTCCTTATCTTCCTTTCCAAAATCTCTAAGCCTCTCAGGGACTCAAGCCTTACATTGGTTAGAACAGCTTCCCCTTCCCTCAACAATGTGCCACCACAACCCCATGGGCAACAGACCATGATATTCTGTCACGGACTCCCTACCAGATAATTTCACTATACTGTCATTGGATCTTAAATTCGTACCAGTTTGCACTCTGAGCCACTGACTGCTGTGTGTGGCTTTGTCCACTGTACCGGATTCCTCGTCTGATGAAGTGTGTTCAGAGAGCACACGAAAGCTTCCGTTCGGAATAAAACTAAGTTGGTCTTAAAGTTTAGAGAGAACACGGAAGCTGACGTTCTGAATCAAGCTAAGTTTATTTATTTATTCTATAACTTATATCCCGCCCTTCCCACAAAATGGCTCAGGGCGGCTCACAGCAAACAATAAAACAATAAATTATTACATTTAAACAACAGAATTATTACATTTAAAAGTTAAAACATTTAAAAACCTTAAAATTTTAACATTAAATCTATACCATATGAGTCACAGAAGTCCAATAAGCTACATTTATTTCCCAGTCAGGCGTAGGCTAACCGGAAGAGGGTTGTCTTACAGGCCCTGTGGAACTGAGCAAGGTCCCGCAGGGCCCTCACCTCTTCCGGCAGCTGGTTCCACCATGTAGGGGCCATTGTGGAAAAGGCCCTGTCTCTGGTTGTCTTGAGACGGACTTCCTTAGGCCCGGGGATGGTGAGAAGGTTTTGAGTCCCAGACCTCAGTACTCTCTGGGGAACGTGTGGGGAGAGACGGTCCTTCAGGTAGGCAGGTCCCAGGCCATAAGTTGGTCTTAAAGGTGCAACTTGGCTCCTATTTTGTTCTGCTACTTCAGACCAACATGGCTGCCTACTTGGATCTCGACCAGGGGTGGCCAACGGTAGCTCTCCAGATGGTTTTTTTGCCTACAACTCCCATCAGCCCCAGCCAGCATGGCCAATGGCTGGGGCTGATGGGAGTGGTAGGCAAAAAAACATCTGGAGAGCTACCACTGGCCACCCCTGGTCTAGACCATGATACAGATGGAGGGGCCAGGAAACATGGATGGTGTGTATGGTGTCTGCAGATAATAACTTAATATTGGACGGAAATACAATTTCGGACTGGTGGGTTAGGTGCCAGGTTAAGTCGATGTTTCAGTTGGATAAAGGTCTGGGCTTTCCGAAGGACTCGGAGGTAAATGAATTTGATAGTATAATTTATGAGCCTCAAAAACTTATTTCTAAAATTTATGAGTGGCTTCTAAAGTATGAGATGCAGAGGGAAGCGGTTAAAGAAAGTTGGGTAAGGTGGCTACAGGATTTCGGTTATTCGATTGAACTAATGGAGTGGGAAAAAATTTGGAAAAATAACATTAAACTGACCAAAGCAATAGTTTTAAAAGAAAATCTGTATAAAATGATGTACAGGTGGTACATTACCCCAGAAAGACTAGCCAAAATAAATCCAACGTATAACAATAAATGTTGGAAATGTAAAAAAACTAAAGGGTCACTTTACCATATTTGGTGGAAGTGTGAATTCGCTAAAAAATCTTGGACCCTTGTAAATATTTGGATTGATAAGGTTTTTAGAAAGAAAAGGATTAATCATGCTCCTGAACTTTATCTTTTGAGCATATGTAAAGAAAACTTGTCTTGGGGGGAAAAAAAGCTATTGATGCATATGATAACTGCAGCTAGAATACTCTACGCGAAATATTGGAAGCTTCCTCAAATTCCGGATAAGGAAGAATTTCTAGTTAAGTTATTAGATATAGCCGAAATGGATATTTTGACAGTAAGATTGAGAGACGGTAACTGGAAAGAATGTATGAAATCTTGGGAACCAATGTATTTCTGGGCAGAAAGTATGGGTATTGTGGTGAGACATTAACACAGTTATTTGGTAAAACCCGTTTATCTCCTTATTTATGTGGGTGGAGCGGTGGGGGGAACATATTTTATGTTCATGTTATTTGATGATTGTGTTTTGTTGTGTTTTGTTGTGTTGTTGTCGGTGCTGTATGTATCGTTTGTTTGTTTTATAATAAACTTTATTTACTGGAAAAAAAAAAGAAATAGTTATAAGATCCTTCTCACCCATCAAGGCGACTCAAGGAAACTTGCAAAAATCTAACCAGCAGGCAGCGAAGCGTTAAAATATAAACACACACACACACGCACACACACACAACACAAGGGAAGAACCTTCAGATGACTTGGGCTGGTATACCGACAGCACCCCCTTCTGGAGAACCAGGGCATAGCACCCTCCATATGCACATTGGAGACTTTCAGGGTCAGATTGTCTAGTGCAGGGGTGGTCAACGGTAGCTCTCCAGATGTTTTTTGCCTACAACTCCCATCAACCCGGATGGGAGTTGTAGGCAAAAAACATCTGGAGAGCTACTGTCCCCCCCATTCTAGTGGGCGCTATGTGGCGGTTACCCTTGGAGCAGGGGTCCGTTTTGAGCCTGTGGGCACCTTTGGAATTCTCACCCAGGGCAGTGGGTGCAACCCAGAAATGGAGCCAACCACAAAATGGCTTCTGCAGGAGGTGGAGCCAAAGGCACAAAAGAAGCCCAAATTCAGGGGACAGGAAGGGTAATTGAATAACGGGGAAAGAGGAGTGAGAGGGAATCAAACAAATGGGGCGAAAGGGCTTTTTAAAGGTGCTTTGCAGAAAGCAAGTGGTTTTGGCGTACAGTCGCCATTGAGCCAAATCACAGCCATGCACCAAAACAATTACGAAGGGTGCCCTTGTGTCTCCTCCACCCCCAGAACTGAATCGTTTATTAGTCAGTCAACGATATTACGAATATTTAAAAATTACAATATATAAATAATTGGCAGCAAACTATTCGAATTACAGAGTTCAATTACCAGTACAACAGACAGACTGGAGATTTAGCCTCCTGGAAGAAAATAGTAAGATTAGCTTTTTTTTTTAAACAAAAGTGTTTAAGCCAAAGGTGATTAACATGGGGTACAAACCACCAAATACAGCTGTGGCCTGCCCCTGCCCCTCATTTCCAGGGGGCTTTTATGAGTTCCCAATGGAAGGGCCACTAAACCCAAGGGAGGTAACTCAGCCGCAGTGCCTGGTGTGTGCAAAACTTTCTCATAAAGGGCCCACAGCAGCCAGTGTTTGAGCTGCAGAAACTCTACGGATAATTTATTATTCAAGGTGTCAATTATCAGTAACATTAAATGGTATCTTTCCATCTACCCAAGTTGGCTTTCATACTGGCTCTGACTTCTGACGTTGTCAAGCTGCGGTTATAAAGGTTACTCCTCACCCTGTAGAGCAGAGTGGTAAAGCAGCAGTACTGCAGTACTATGGTCTGAACTCTCTGCTCATGACCCGAGTTCGATTCCGGCGGAAGCTGGTTCAGGTAGCCGGCCCAAGGTTGACTCAGCCTTCCATCCGAGGTGGGTAAAATGAGTCCCCAGCTTGCTGGGGGGAAAGTGGAGATGACTGGGGAAGGCATTGGCAAACCACCCCGTAAAAAGTCTGCTGTGAAAACGTGAAAGCAACATCACCCCAGAGTCGGAAACGACTGGTGCTTGCACAGGGGACCTTTCCTTTCCTTCCTTGCAGATTACACTGTTTTCGAACTGCTGTGAGTGCTAAATGTTGGAAGGGATGTGGTCACTTGGGGGACTATATGCCCTGCTGGTTATATTGTCCTCACATATACTCATTTTGGCAGTTGATTTTACAACCTATTTTTATGATAACAGGAGTCACAGTTCTTGTCAGGCCAGAAATCCTATTGTTATCTATGCTACTAGTGGGCTTGGGAAACAAAAGTAAAAATATTTCGATCACAACTTTGTTAGCCATTGCTAGGATTGTAATTGCTACAAAATGGGGAGAGAAAAGCTCACCTTCTTTATTATCCTGGCAAAATAAGGTGTGGGGATGCTTTGTCCCTTGCAAAATGGCCCGCTATTATCTCATGCCAAACTTGCAAAATTATCAAGAGAAACGTACAGTGATATGGTTTCCAGTAGTATCCTATTTGATTCAGCAAAAAGTGGATCCTAATGAGGCTTACGAGCGGGACTTGTTATTTTTCTAACGCAGTCCTTCTTTGTATCTTCTCCGTAACACATCTGGTTCTCTGCATTCTGTTTGTGTCTGTCATTCTGTAAACTGTATCAATGTACATATTGGTTTGGTGCATGTTAAAAAGAAAGATTATTCCATACTTCAAAAATCAATAAATAAAGGTTACTGACTCCTGGCTTACCGCAGGAGAGCTTGTTCGCTGCCACAGGGTGAGCTTTAAAGCGTTCGGCACCTGGCAGATGTGCATTTGTTTTGGGGGAAGACACACATTTTGGATAATTGGCTGTACCTTTTGTAGCAGCAGTTGGCTGGGCAGGGAGCCTAGAGGCCTCTTTGATATTCTTCTGGCTTTCTCCTGCCCGCCATGCCTCCAATGAAGTAATCGGCTCCTAAAATCATACCAGACCAGAAGAGGCAGGTTCCCAGGAAAGCCCGACACACCTTGAGAACTAAGGTCATTCGCCCTGCGGCACTGTACAGCGAAAATGAACACACAAGTCAAGGTGTTGGTTTGTCAAAGTCTTCTTGGACTGACAGCGGCTTTTCAGTGGCAAGAGCTTTTCAGCGTTTTCATTTTCCTCACTTGTAAGTTCCTGTTCTTTTGGGGAGGGGGGGGGGCGAGTCCTGTTCTGAAATTACAGTGGTGTAAAAAGGTAAAGATAGACCGTTTTTGCACACAGCTCACCTCGCAGTCACAATCCTGTTCCCTCCGCAGCGTCTGTCAGATTTTCCACCATCTGCGCCGGAGTTACAGGAAGTGCCGCGGCTTTTGCATAGCAAACGTAAACTGGGTTTTAGCGGTTTACATTTGCTATGCAAAAGCTGCGGCACTTCCTTCAACTTTGGCGCAGATGGTGGGAAATCCGACCAGATGCTGCGGAGGGAACAGGAATGTGACTGCGAGGTGAGCTGTGTGCGAAAACGGTCGTAGTCAGTCCCCTGTGCAAGCACCAGTCATTTCCAACTCTGGGGTGATGCCACATCACGAGGTTTTCACGGCAGACTTTTGACGGGGTGGTTTGCCATTGCCTTCCCCAGTCATCTACACTTCCCTCCCCCCTCCAGCAAGCTGGGGACTCCTTTGACTGACCTCGGAAGGATGGAAGTCTGAGTCAACCTCGAGCCGGCTACCTGAACCCAGCTTCTGCCGGGATCGAACTCAAGTTGTGAGCAGAGAGCTCGGACTGCAGTACGGCAGCTTTGCCACTCTGCGCCACAGGGCTGCTTACAGTGGCGTACAACCAGTTTAAAAACCTGCAGTTTAGATCTACAGTTAGATATGCTGGGCATAACCCAGTGTAATATTGGATCGGCCACTAGAGGGAGCAAAACATGTTCAGAACAGATTAGTATTTAGGGGCACAAGGAGAAGATGCCAGGGATTGAAACTAAGGTTGCCAATCCAACATGGCTCAGCCCAACTCGACATGGTCCAGCCCAACAAGGTCTCATTTATGTCAGATCCAGCCCTCATAACAAAGGAGTTTGATATCCCTGGCATAGTGGGTTGGTCCTGGTTAGTAGTTTGGATGTAGTAACAGTCATGAGCTTGACATTAGACACATTTAAGAACATAAGAGAAGCCATGTTGGATCAGGCCAATGGCCCATCCAGTCCAACACTCTGTGTCACACAGTGGCCAAATATATATATATATATATATATATATATATATATATATATATATACACACACACACACACACACTGTGGCTAATAGCCGCTGATGGACCTGGCAGAGACTGATCAAGAGAGAGATCTTGGGGTCATGATAGATAACTCACTGAAAGTGTCAAGACAGTGTGCGTTTGCAATAAAAAAGGCCAATGCCATGCTGGGAATTATTAGGAAGGGAATTGAAAACAAATCAGCCAGTATCATAATGCCCCTGTATAAATCGATGGTGCGGTCTCATTTGGAGTACTGTGTGCAGTTCTGGTCGCCGCACCTCAAAAAGGATATTATAGCTTTAGAGAAGGTGCAGAGAAGGGCAACTAGAATGATTAAAGGGCTGGAGCACTTTCCCTATGAAGAAAGGTTGAAACGCTTGGGACTCTTTAGCTTGGAGAAACGTCGACTGCGGGGTGACATGATAGAGGTTTACAAGATAATGCATGGAATGGAGAAAGTAGAGAAAGAAGTACTTTTCTCCCTTTCTCACAATACAAGAACTCGTGGGCATTCGATGAAATTGCTGAGCAGACAGGTTAAGACGGATAAAAGGAAGTACTTCTTCACCCAAAGGGTGATTAACATGTGGAATTCACTGCCACAGGAGGTGGTGGCGGCCACAAGTATAGCCACCTTCAAGATGGGTTTAGATAAAAATATGGAGCACAGGTTCATCAGTGGCTATTAGCCACAGTGTATGTGTGTATATAACATTTTTTGCCACTGTGTGACACAGAGTGTTGGACTTGATGGGCCGCTGGCCTGATCCAACATGGCTTCTCTTATGTTCTTATGACCTCTGCTCCATATTTTTATCCAATCCCCTCTTGAAGCTGGCTGTGCTTGTAGCCGCCACCACCTCCTGTGGCAGTGAATTCCACGTGTTAATCATCCTTTGGGTGAAGAAGGACTTCCTTTTATCCATTTTAACCTTTGCTCTGAGAGAAAGGCAGGGATTAATCCATCTTCTTCTTCATCTCTTTTCAGGTGGAACAAGGATTGAAACCCAACAGAAAGTGAGAACTAGTGGGGTGTAGTGATTATAAGGTTGCCAAGTCCAATTCAAGAAATATCTGGGGACTCTGGGGGTGGAGCCAGGAGACTTTGGGCGTGGAGCCAGGAGCAAGGGTGCGACAAGCATCAATTGAACTCCAAAGGTCCAGTGATTTGCCCGTTTGTTTCTGGGCCCCTTTCACAACATCGCTTTTCGCCTTCAAAGGTCTGAACAACCTAGACCTGAAATATCAGCGGAGGAGACCATCTTCCTCTATGCCAGAGGTGGCCAAATTGTGGCTCAGGAGCCACACACAGCTTTTTCGCACGTATTTTGCGGCTCTCGGAGATTGAGGCGGAATTTAGCATTGGGACCTCAGTCGGTCTCTGAGCGCTGACCCACAGGCAACTGTTTCCGCCATGTAGGAAGTGGGGGAAGGAGGGGTAAATAGGCAGACTTGCAAGCTTCAGACTTGCAAGCTCTTCTTCTGCACCACAGAGGTCGCCCAAAGAGTGGGCAAAAAGAGCACAAGACCCGAGGGAGTCGCTAGAAGAAGGGACAGAATTAAAGAGGGTGGTGCAGGGTTCCCCCTTAGTTTCTTAGCTGTCGTAGGAGCTGTATTTACTAACCTTGGTGTCAAGGCAAAGAGGGATGCATAACGATGCAAACAGTGGCCAGTGATTGCCTTCTCCCACTGATGCAAAAAAATAATTTCCTAGCCTTTCCCTATGCTGGTTTTATGGGGACTGTTATTCCCAGCTTTTTTTTTTTTTTTAAAGTCTCCTTCTAGCATGGTTGTGTTGTAAAGTGCACACAGCATATGTCTTTTATCGTTCTGTGAAAAGAAAGTGTTAAGAATTTTAATCAAGATGCGTGCATGGTATTTGTTCACGTCCTGCGGCTCTCAAACATCTGACGTTTATCCTATGTGGCTCTTATGTTAAACAAGTTTGGCCACCCCTGGTCTATATGGACCTGCCCAGGATCAGAGGGCAACCAGCCGAGCTGTTGAAGAAGACTGCAGTCAGATTTACTGCCTTCCTCCCAGCACCTCTTTTGCGAATCTTTAATTGAAACTTAAAAGCTTCATTCACTCAGGAAGGCCTTTGGAACACCGTTTTATACGTTGGTCTGAGCTTTTCGTTTTCATCTTTTATAGGTTCAGTATATGCCACTCTTTTAAGATTTACTGGTTTGTTTAACCGTGATTGTTTACACATTATCTTTCTAGTCTAGATATGTTTTAGGTTTTAATATACTGCTGATCTGTCTGGTTTTCAATTTGGGCCAAGCATTATTGAGTTGGGTTTAAAAAAAAAAAAATGGGTGTCTTTTGTTTGTTTAGGTGTGTGATTATGTGTATGTTATCTTTACACACTCATAAAGATATGTATGATTCAGGATAATAATTTTTGCTACTTTTTTATTTTAATTTTTTTTGTACTAGTTTTACTTCTGAAAGCGTTGCAGATTTTTGGCGTGGCAGAGCCAATTAGAGCAGGGGTGTCAAACATGCAATTTGGGGGCTGAATCAGGTCCTTGGAGGGCTATCAGCCCCCCCCCCCCCCGAGCAATTGGCTGTCATCTACTTCCTTCTCCCTAGGCTTCCCAAACCTCCCGCTCTGGCGGGAGACTTCTGGGTTCGCAGCCTCATCTCCCGCTCTTCAAAACTCTGGAAGCGGGGGTGGGGGGTGGAGGGGGGGGAGAACATACCTTTAGGCTTCATGTTGTAGAGCTCCTGAGCCGTTTGCAAAATGTCTGCCCCTTTAAGGCTGGGCAGGAAGCAGAAAGGGCTTCTGAGAACGGCCCCTCCCTTTCTTTTGCTTTCGTTTTTCACAGGAAGTAGAGTTGTGTGTGATAAGTGTGTGTGTGTGAGAGGGAGGGGGCAGGAGATTCCCTAGTTTGGAGGCCCTCCCCCCCTTTAGAAAGCGTGGGGGCGGGGGGAGGGAAATGTCTACTAGGCACTCTATTATTCCCTATGGAGAACAATTCCCATAGGAATAATAGGAAATTGATCTGTGGGTATTGGGGGCCTCTGGGGGGGCTATTTTTGAGGTAGAAGGCACCCAAAGTTTTAGTATAGCATCTAGTGCCTCTCCCCAAAATACCCCCCAAGTCCAAATCTATGAGTCCCAAAATATGGTGCCCCTATCCTTAATTATTTCCTATGGAAGAAAGGCATTTTAAAAGGCGTGCTGTCTCTTTAAATGTGATGGCAAGAACTCCCTTGGAGTTCAATTATGCTTGTCACATCCTTGTTCTTGGCTCCACCCCCAAAGTCTCCTGGCTCCACCCCCAAAGTCCCCAGATTTTTCTTTAATTGGACTTGGGCAACCCTACTTCTCCCTCTCTCTTGCTTCCTTCTGCATCTCAGCTTGCTTTGCAAGGCTTACTCAATCGCACAGGAGCTAGAGCAAAACCTCTTATTTTCTCCATTGGCTGAAGTTCCTCCCTTGGGGAGGAAGGGGAGAGGAATACCTTGCTTTGCCAGGCTTCCCAATTGCACAGCAGAGCTATTGAGCCAAGCCTCTCTTCCTTCTATTGGCTGAGGCTCCTCCCCCTCCTGGTCCCCTGAGGAAGGAAGGAAAGAGCCAGAGCTTCCTTTGCCCAGTTCCCTGGATCCCACGGGAGAAATGTAAGTAAGTAAGTAAAGTAAGTAAGTAAGTAAAAGTAAGTAAGTAAGTAAGTAGTAAGTAAATGCAAAGAAAGGATCTTTAAAACCAATGAGTGCTAACATTTTAAACATGTTTTAAGTTTTTTGGGGATTTTTTATTGTGTTTGTCTGTGTCCTTTATAAAGTTTGTATCTATGCTACCTAAATAGGTACACACATGGCTTGGCCTGGCATGGCTCTACCCAACCCGATATGGCCCAGCCCAACGAGGTCTCATTTATGACAGATCTGGCCCTCATAACGAATGAGTTCGACGCCCCTGAATTAGAGCCACACCACAGCTTTCCAGAGCCAGCGTGGCCACAGGGACCGTGGAAATTGAAAACAATTTTGAACAATGGAGATTGATAGACTGCCCAGTTTGAGCCATTGGAGATGGATAGAGCTGACCCTTGATGAAGAACACTTGAGTTTGAAACGGGCTATATATATAGGAAAGTACAACCATTGGGTCTCTTATGTTTATTCCTCAGGATCTTTTGTAAAAGTTATATCGGTTCTGTGTATTAGTTGTTGTAGATTTTCCAGGCTGTATGGCTGTGGTCTTGGCACTGTGAGACCTGACGTTTGGCCAGCAACTGTGACTGGCATCCTCAGAGGTATAACCCAGAAAACTGGAGTTCTCTCTGGGTCCAATTGAGAAGAAGATGGTAGGTAGGTAAATGATATCTACTCAGGAAGGCGGGGTAGGGCAGAGTCATTATCTTGTAGGAGCTTCCCAGGCTGTGATGTGCTAATGGAGTTTTCCTGAGGAGGTTCTTTTGTACATCTTTTGTACACAACATAGCATCCAGATGAGAATAAAAGAACATGAAAGACAGTGCAGACTTGGCCAACCTGGAAAATCAGTGGTGGCTGAACATAGCATAACGCAAACAAGGCACAGTATCTTATTCCAAGACACTGTAATGCTGGACAACACATCCAATTACCACGTCACATTAAACAGGGAAGCCATTGAAATCCAGAAACACAATTTCAATAGGAAGGAAGAGAATTTAATAGGGCACGGTTTCCAGTCCTGAAAAACACAAAATGCCCTACAGCATACAACAGCACTACAGATAAGATTTGAATTTCAATTGCTAATCCAAACACAAAAGAACCTCCTCAGGAAAGCTCCTCCATTAGCACATCACAGCCTGGGAAGCTCCTACAAGATAAAGACTCAACCCTACCCCACCTTCCTGATCAAATATAAATTACCTGCCTACCACCTTGTTCTCACTTTGACCCAGAGAGAACTCTTGAGGATGCCAGTCACAGTTGCTGGCCAAACATCAGGTCTCACGATGCCAAGACCGCGGCCACACAGCCCAGAAAATCTACAACTAATGAACTCCGTCTGTGAAAGCCTTTGACAACATATTGTTCCATGTATTTCTTATCCTGCTATTATAAGTTTGTTTTAAGCTTATACGTTTTGTAGACTATAAATTACAAGTTTCTAGTTTGTTTTGGATTCATATATATATTTGGAAAAAACCACACAATTTTTAATTGTATAATTTTTATTTATTTGAGACTATCAATTCTTGTCACATGGGGTTTTTCATCATTCCCCCCCCCCCCCCCCCCGCTTGTGCCCTTTCCCCACGGTTCCTGTTTTTTCTGGCCATTATGGTTTTAACTTTGGGCTAAACATTGAGTTTTTTAAACTGTCTTGTCTTTTCTTTGTTTAACTGTGATTATTCATGTTATCTTTACATACTCATAAAGGTATCTATGTGTGTGCGTACGTTGCACATATGTCTCTTTTAATGTGCTGCTGATCCATTTGGTTTTAAATATGGCTCAAATATCCTCAGTATTCTTATAGTTTAAACGGGATGTCTTCTGTATTTTTCACATCCTTCCTTGTGCCACTGGCAAGATATACATCAATAGAAGAAGAAGAAGGTATTAGATTTATATTCCGCCCTCCACTCCAAAGAGTCTCAGAGCGGCTCACAATCTCCTTTACCTTCCTCCCCCACAACAGACACCCTGTGAGGTGGGTGGGGCTGAGAGGGCTCTCGCAGCAGCTGCCCTTTCAAGGACAACTTCTGCCAGAGCTATGGCTGACCCAAGGCCATTCCAGCAGGTGCAAGTGGAGGAGTGGGGAATCAAACCCCGTTCTCCCAGATAAGAGAGCTATGGCTGACCCAAGGCCATTCCAGCAGGTGCAAGTGTAGGAGTGGAGAATCAAACCTGGTTCTCCCAGATAAGAGAGCTCTGGCTGACCCAAGGCCATTCCAGCAGCTGCAAGTGGAGGAGTGGGGAATCAAACCCGGTTCTCCCAGATAAGAGTCCGCACACTTAACCACTTCACCAAACTGGCTCTCAATCAATCAAATAAAGATAAAACTTAAAGTAGCAAGTCAGCACGGAGAGAACTAAGCTAAATTTCCCTCTATAGCGTTCTAGTTTATTCCAGGCAGAGACTGTTCCCTCTAATCTGCAGAGTCTTGTGAGCAAAAATTCTACTTTGTGAGCTACTGGCATTAAAGCTGTGAACTGCTGTGTAAATTATTGTGCTCTGGGGTCAATTTTCCTGAGCTGAGACAAAAATGTGTGAGCTGGAGGCTAAAAATCCGTGAGCTAGCTCACGCTAACTCAGCTTAGAGGGCACTCGGGCAGAGAGCCTTTATACATACAGATTTTAACCAAGATGAGTACCCGTGTGAGTCTATCCACAAAAAAAGGATATAATCTAGATTCTCCCGTGAAATGCTTTTAAGGTCTAAGTGGCTGGCTGAAACTTCTTGAACCACGAGTGTGTGAAAAAGAACCTTCGCATACCGAGTTGTTAGCTAGAAGGATAGTGGGAGTCAACGCAGAGCACCACTCCAGTCTCACATTTTCAGAAGTATTTGTAGATCCAGGCGGGCAGCCGTGTTGGTCTGAAGCGGTAGAACAAAGCAGGAGTCAAGGTACACCTTTAAGCCCAACGAAGTTTTATCCAGAATGTCAGCTTTCGTGTGCTAAAAGCGCACTTCATCCGTGTATTGACACACTCAAAAATAGGGATATTGGCTGTTTATCTCATTGCAAATACTTAAACCATCTTCACTATATTTTATTGTATTTTTTTTCTACGGCAAATTAGAATTATGTTGAAAAGTAAATTAGGTGGACAAGGACATCACTATCCAAAGTGTTTCTCTTTTAGCTGTATCGACATATTCAAACAGGGATACTGGCTGTATCCCATTACATATACTGAACCCATCTCCCACTAATTTTAATGTATTTTTCTCCTTATGGCAAACTATATGTATGTTACATGCTAAAAGGTAAATTAGTTGGATGGGAAATCTTCTTAGATATAAATACTTTCCTTTCGACCCAGACGCAATACAATATAGTCATTAACAGACATTCTCACATTTTGACATATTACTGTTGTCAAATATTTCAGGTTTTCACGGCTGGTAACATCATTAGGGTTTGTAGAATCTTTCGGGCTCAAGTGCCGTGTTCTACTGGAGAAAGTTTTTCTTACAGACGTTTCGTTCTCAGCTGCGGAGAACATCCTCAGTGGCGTTGCAGAGCGCCTGCTCCGGCTGCAACGCCACTGAGGATGTTCTCCGCAGCTGAGAACGAAACGTCTGGAAGGAAAACTTTCTCCAGTAGAACACGGCACTTGAGCCCGAAAAAGTCTACAAACCCTAATGATATTACTGTTGTATTGCTTTCGTATGCTCATGCTACTCAGATCAAAGGTTTGCTCAATTTGTTAATTTTACTATCCTGTCATTGAATCTTAGCGGCCCCGTGGCGCAGAGTGGTAAAGCAGCAGTACTGCAGTACTGTGGTCTGAACTCTGCTCATGACCTGAGTTTGATTCCGGCGGAAGCTGGGTTCAAGTAGCTGGCCCAAGGTTGATTCAGCCTGCCATCCTTCTGAGGATGCTGGGGGGAAAGCGTAAAAGACTGGGGAAGGCAATGGCAAGCCACCCTGTTACAAAGTCTGCCGTGAAAACGTTCTGAAAGCAACGTCACCCCAGAGTCGGAAACGACTGGTGCTTGCACAGGGGACCTTTCTTTTCACTGAATCTTAAATTTGTACCATTTTGCATTCTGAGCCACTGACTGCTAGCTATGCGTGGCTTTGCTCACCGTACCGGATTCCTCGTCTGATGAAGTGTGTTTAGAGAGCACACGAAAGCTGACGTTCTGAATAAAACTAAGTTGGTCTTAAAGGTGCCTCTTGACTCCTGGCTTTGGTCTCATATTCGGTCATCCTAGTGCTGGAAAAATGCTGAGTAGAAGCAGAGGCTACAGCGTGAGACACTTTGACCACTAGATGGTGCTCTAACACAACTTTCTGTGCTCCAGAACCCTCGAGCAACAGGCGTTTGCTGGAATGCTAGTAACAACAGTGTAGGGATTTGGAGTAATGTTCTGCCTTGGTTGCACATATACATTTATGGAGCACAGATCCTGAGCAAACCTCAATGCCATTTCTCCACTGGAACCCCTTTTTGGTTTCCATGTTGGAGGGTCCCCACACTGAACCTGGGACTTACAAGTTCACTGTATTCTGTTTTATTGTTAACCACAACCAGCCGTAAATATTCTCAAGATCATACCATCAAATTATGGAGAATGTGTACATTGTTGCTTTACACTTGTGTCCCGCCACTTCTTTGAAGACCATAGATTTATACCCCGCCCTTCTCTCTGAATCAGTCTCAGAGTGGCTTATAATCTCATTTATCTTCTTCCCCCACAACAGACACCCTGTGAGGTGGGTGGGGCTGAGAGGGCTCTCCCAGAAGCTGCCCTTTCAAGGACAACCTCTGCCAGAGCTATGGCTGACCCAAGGCCATGCCAGCAGGTACAAGTGGAGGACTGGGGAATCAAGCCTGGTTCTCCCAAATAAGAGTCTGTGCCCGTAACCATGACACCAAACTGGCTCTCTTACAATCACCTTCCCTTCCTCCCCCACAACAAACACCCTGTGAGGTAGGTGGGCTGAGAGAGCTCTGACAGAAGCTGCCCTTTCAAGGACAATTCTGCGAGAGCTACGGCTGACCCTCAGTCATTCCAGCAGGTGCAAGTGGAGGAGTGGGGAATCAAACCCGGCTCTCCCAGATAAGAATCCGCCCACTTCTCCACTACATCAAACTGGCTCTCTGTTTCCACTGCCGTATGTTCAGGTTGTCCTCTTGCAGTAGCATTTGTTTCAAAAGCATGTCTTAATTGCCTTTTCTCTGACTTCTCATGACATCTGACCCATTTCTTTGACTTGGCCTGACCCATTTCCGCGACTTTCCCGAAGGTGGCCACCATGACACGGAACTCGAGGGGAGGGGTCTAACTCAACATAAAACTCTCTAGGAAGCCGTAAAAGTAGGGAATGTTCTAAGTGAGGGACTACAAGGCGTGGCCTCCTCGGGGCCTTCTTCTCAGGGGCCCCGGCCGTGGTCCATATCCCGCCGCTTCCTCCACTGGAGCATCTTCAGAAGGCTGAGGCTGGCTTTGAAGAGCCGGTCGTGCTGGAAGACCATCTGGTGGAAGGCGTTGAGGGGCAGGACGCCGCTGGGATCGGCGTGCTTGAGGGTGGTGATGGGCGTGTAGAGGCTGTTCGTTTGGTACCGGAAGGGAGGCTTCTCGGACGTGATGATTTTCATGGCGTGCTGCCAGAAGGAGAAGAAGGCACAAGATTAAAAGCGCTGGTTACCGGGGAATATATGAGAATAATTTGGATTTTAAAAAAAGAACAGCTCCCTCCCCAATCCATGTACTAATGCAGGACTTTAGTAACAAACAAGGTAAGTACAACATTCTGCAGGGGGGAGTTCGATATAACTCCAGGGCAGCAAGAAATCTATGACATTAGATGAATTTCTCTCAGCTGTGCATGAAGAAAAGTCTATATAAAGTTGCCTTTCAATGGTATCTTGCTTTGGAAAGAGTTAGCATCATAGAGTTGGAAGGGACCTCTAGGGTCATCTAGTCCAACCCCCCGCACAATGCAGGAAACTCACATATACCTCCCCCTAAATTCACAGGATCTTCATTGCTGTCAGATAGCCATCTAGCCTTTGTTGAAAAACCTCCAAGGAAGGAGAGCCCACCACCTCCCGAGGAGGAAGCCTGTTCCACTGAGGAACTGCTCTAATGGTCAGAAATCATAGAATCCTAGAGTTGGAAGGGACCTCCAGGGTCATCTAGTCCAACCCCCTGCACAATGCAGGAAACTCACAAATCCCTCCCCCTAAATTCACAGGATCTTCATTGCTGTCAGATGGCCATCTAGCCTCTATTTAAAAACCTCCAAAGAAGGAGAGCCCACCACCTCCTGAGGAAGCCTGTTCCACCTAGGAATTGCTCTAACGGTCAGGAAGTTCTTCCTAATAGAAAGTTTAAAATATATATAACATTCTGCTCTTTATACAAACTTTCTCTGTATAAGAGAGCCAGTTTGGTGTAGTGGGAGAACTGGATTTGATTCCCTACTCCTCCACTTGCAGCTGCTGGAATGGCCTTGGGTCAGCCATAGCTCTGGCAGAGGTTGTCCTTGAAAGGGCAGCTGCTGTAAGAACTCTCTCAGCCCCACCCACCTCACAGGGTATCTGTTGTGGGGGAGAAAAATAAAGGAGATTGTGAGTCACTCTGAGATTCAGGGTGGAGGGCGGAATATAAATCCAATGTCGTCGTCGTCGTCTTCTTTGTAATTGGTGGAATTGTCTTTATATCCAGTTGTACCTGATAAATTATTTCAGTGATCCATATCATCGTACATTTTAAAACAGATTTCACTCCAAAAAAAAAAAAAGATGCTCAAAAGGATAACAGAAGTGCCAATTTCAGATGAATACCCGAAAGTGTTCCCCTCACATTCCCCCGTTTGCTCTAGGTCTACCCCAAAGACATGGGAAGATGCCCCATTATTTTTTCACTTTAGACTCCCCATTCCATCGTCGGACTTTTACTTTGGCACATTTAAATGCCTTCCCGTCAACAGCTCTATGGTAGGTTTAGACGGATACCTCTCCGAAATAGATTATGTTCATGTGAATTAGGAGTCCTTGATTCTATATCCCATATTATTTTAGAATGTCCTCTCCTGGCCTCACAACGTAGAGAATTTTTAGCTGAATATCTCCAACACAATGTATTTACTAAAAGGAAAATTCCATCCTACCTTTTAGAAGATGTTAATCCCCGTATTACTACATGTGTTGTGAACTAAAATTAAATCTAGGTATGCTTCTATATTTTAATTGCCGGGTGTCTACTCTTAATTAGTATTACTGGCTGCTATTTTAATTGATTGCTTATGTACTGTTCTTACTATATTTCAGGTCTTTGTACCTACTTTTGATTGTGAATCATTATTGGTCTTATGCCAATAAAGGTCTGAACTGAAGTGAACGGATGAGTTCGAGACAGCAAGAGGGGAAGAGAGTCAGAGGAAGACCTGGTTTGTTTCTCTGGTGCCTCTTCTCACAAACACAGGCTGGGGACAGGCTTCAAGGCCTCAAGAGCAGCTCAGAACTAGTATGCTGTGCATAAGCAAACCTCAGGGCGTTTTCGCACTTACCTTTTACTGGCGCGAACACCCTCCTCACGCCGGCGGATCTGCAAGGATTTCCCACCAGAAGCGCCGGCGCAGCCAAAAGAGCCGGAAGCTTCCGTCGCGGAGCCAGCTCAAACGTTTACCTGCTTCTTGGCGGTTTCCGTTTGAGCTGGCTCCGCGACGGAAGTTGCCGGCTCTTTTGGCTGCGCCGGCGCTTCTGGTGGGAAATCCCTGCAGATCCGCCGGCGTGAGGAGGGTGTTCGCGCCAGTAAAAGGTAAGTGCGAAAACGCCCTCAGTTTGGGCAGGAGCTCACAGAAGCAGAGCTCCGGAATGTCTACATTTTATTGTGCTCTTTCTTAGCCCCTCCCCCCAAATTACTTGCTTCTGGGCTCCATGGTTCAACCCCCTGATGAGAATTCTGCTGAACGCTAAGATCTGACAAACTTTCTAATATTTCCCCCCCCCCCACCCCCCAAAATGGAAAAATAACCAAAACCTATAAAGCAGACAGATGGAAATCTTCATCATACCACTGTGGCCACAGAGGAGAACATCATTTTAAAAGTGTAATGGGAGGAAGGTTTTATGATGACAGTTATAAATTCAAGAAGCATTTTAAGGTAGATGCTGAGGTGCTATAATTTAGTGCAATTTCTGGCGAAGTCAGGGGTTTGGAAAAGGAAAGGTCCCCTGTGCAAGCAGCAGTCGTTTCCAACTCTGGGGAGATGTTGCTTTCACAATGTTTTCACGGCAGACTTTTTACAAGGTGGTTTGCCCTTGCCTTCCCCAGTCCTCTACACTTCCCCCCCAGCAAGTTGGGTACTCTTTTGACCGACCTCGGAAGGATGGAAGGCTGAGTCAACCTGGATTCAGCTACCTGAACCCAGCTTCTGCCAGGATTGAACTCAGGTTGTGAGCAGAGGGCTCTGACTGCAGTACTGCAGCTTTACCAGTCTGCACCACGGGGCTCTTAAGGTAATGCACCAGTTGTTTCGGACTCTGGGGAGACGTTGCTTTCACAACGTTTTCATGGCAGACTTTTGACGGGGTGGTTTGCCATTGCCTTAGCGGCCCCGTGGCGCAGAATGGTAAAGCAGCAGTACTGTGGTCTGAACTCTCTGCTCACAACCTGAGTTCGATTCCGGTGGAAGCTGGATTCAGGTAGCTGGCTCGAGGTTGACTCAGCCTTCCATCCTTCCGAGGTCAGTAAAATGAGTGCCCAGCTTGCTGCGGGGAAAGTGTAGAGGACTGGGGAAGGCAGTGGCAAACTACCCCATAAAAAAGTCTGCCTTGAAAATGTTGTGAAAGCAACGTCACCCCAGAGTTGGAAACGACTGGTGCTTGCACAGGGGACCTTTCCTTTACTTGCCATTGCCTTCCCCAGTCTTTTATACTTTCCCCCCAGCAAGCTGGGTACTCCTTTGACCGACCTCGGAAGGATGGAAGGCTGAGTCAACCTGGAGCCAGCTACCTGAACCCAGCTTCCGCTGGGGATCGAACTCAGGTCGTGAGCAGAGAACTTGGACTGCAGCACTGCAGCTTTACCACTCTGCATGTGCAAATAAGTCGTGCTAGTGAGCTCTGGCATCTCTCCCCCTGCTTAGCTATTTGGGGTGGGGGCCAAGAGGGGTGGGAGAAGCATTTCTTGCCCTCCCTAGTTATTCTGGGATGAGGGAAGGAGGTGGGAAAGTCAGCCCGGTCCTAACCCTTGCTCTCCCCAGCTATGACTCCGCCAGGTCTTGAATTTAGCAGCACAGCTCCTGAACCTACCTTGTCCACTGAATAGGAGGTGCATCTGCATAACAATCCCTGTATTAGGAGAGCAGGCAGCCAGCCAGCCACCAGGGGCTTTGCCACGGCCCGAGCAGCCCTCGTTAACCCCTAGAGAAGCCCACGCCACCCTTTCTCCACTTCTGATGCGATTTTGGGCAGCGGGTGGCTTGCTGGCCTTGACTGTGGAGGGGGGGTGGCCCAGGAGAGCCCCAGGCAAGTGAGGCCTGCTTGGGCTGGCTGGATCTAGCCAGCCCAAGCAGGCCTCGCTTGCCCGGGGCTCTCCTTTTTTGCATCGGGTTGCTTTTGGCTGGTGGGAGGGGGTGGCATATGCTAATGGGTTATGCTACTGAGCTCCACCACCTGTTTTTCTACAAAACGACCCCTGGACTTCGCCAATCCCTCCCCCTTCCTGATCTGCCTAGGCACAGTCAAGCCAACAGGCACGGGCAAAAGCAGACACTTGGGTTGGCTCTTCAGAGCACTGCTAGGTGAGTTTCCCCCCACCAAGTGCAATTCGATCTGGAGTCAGGACTGACCTCGGCCACCTCTTCCGAAGACTGCCCCAGCGCGGTGAAGACGTCCTTGGAGTAGGCCATGTAGAGTCCCTTGAAGAGATCCTGCGTCTCTTTGTCCACCCCAGAGAGATCCAGGCTGTCCACCTCTTCGTAGAGCTTCCTCTCGAACTCTGATACGACCGGTCCCGGCTCAATTAAACTGATGCTGCGGGATCACAAGAACACAAACGAAGCTGCTTAAGACTGAATGAGACCCCCACCCCGCACCAAGATCAGTCTCGTCTACTCAGACTGGCAGCTGCTATCCAAGGTCTCAAGCAGAGAAAGGTCTTTCCCGTCCCCTCCTGCCTGGTCCTTTCTAACTGGAGATTCTGGGGACTGAACCTGGGACCTTCTGCATGCCAAGCAGGGGCTCTGCCACTGAGCCAGGATCTCAGGTCAAGGTCTTCCCCATCACTTCCTGTCTGGTCCTCTTAACCTAGAGATGCTGGGATTTGAACCTGGGACCTTCTGCATGCCAAGCAGAAATACCACTGAGCCACAGCCCCTCAATGAGCCCTCCCCATGTTCTAAATCAGGCCCTTGGTCCATCAAGGTCAGTCTTCTTTACTCAGACCGGCAGCGGCTCTCCAGGGGTCTTTCCCATCACCTCCTGCCTGGTCCTTTCAACTGGAGATGCCGGGGATTGAACCTGGGACCTTCTGCATGCCAAGCAGAGGCTCTGCCACTGAGCCAGGGTCTCAGGTCAAGGTCTTTCCCATCACCTCCTGCCTGGTCCTTTTAGCTGGAGATGCCGGGGATTGAACCTGGGACCTTCTGCATGCCAAGCAGAGGCTCTGCCACTGAGCCAGGGTCTCAGGTCAAGGTCTTTCCCATCACCTCCTGCCTGGTCCTTTTAACTGGAGATGCTGGGGATTGAACCTGGGACCTTCTGCATGCCAAGCAGAGGCTCTGCCACTGAGCCAGGGTCTCAGGTCAAGGTCTTTCCCATCCCCTCCTGCTTGGTCCTTTTAACTGGAGATGCTGGGGATCGAACCTGGGACCTCCTGAATGTTTAGACTCATGCATGCCAAAAATTGCAAGCCTCAGTTCCAGGAGAATAGTCACCTGAGGAAGAATTGTTATCGCAACACGCAAATTTCGCCTAGAGGACATGTTGCACTTCACATTGCTGCATGAGACAAGATATTTCTGTATTGCAGCCTTTTTTCAAACTTGGCATTTTGGACTCTCAAGATGGACTTTCTTATGATGGACTTGTTATCAATTGTTTATGTGCAATATATTGTGCTCAAAGCAATATTTTGCATGATTATGTTACATTAGAGAATAACCACGCAGAAAAGTTTTGGTGGTTATAGGTCTTGTATTTATTATAGCATGGTATCCTCCATGTGGTACCTGGATAGCACCTGATTTCTATGGTACATGTTTGTTTCCTTCTCCTACTGGTGCCAAAAAAATATTTTCCTCAACTTTCCCTATGCTGGTCTTACGAGGACTGTTATTCCCACCTTTTTTTTAAAAGTCTCCTTCTAGGCTAGTAGTACTGTATTTCTAGGCCAGTAGTGTTGAGAGGTGATAGGATCACCATCTTCAAGTCCTTGAAGGGCTGTCCTACAGAGGATGGTGTGGAATTGTTTTCTGTGGCTCCAGAAGGTAGGACCAGAACCAATGGGTTGAAATTAAATCAAAAGAGTTTCTGGCTCAACATTAGGAAGAACTTCCTGATCGTTAGAGCAATTCCTCAGTGGAACAGGCTTCCTCCTCGTTAGGTGGTGGGCTCTCCTTCCTTGGAGGTTTTTCAACAGAGGCTAGGTGGCCATCTGACAGCAATGAAGATCCTGTGAATTTAGGGGGAGGTGTTTGTGAGTTTCCTGCATTGTGCAGGGGGTTGGACTAGATGACCCTGGAGGTCCCTTCCAACTCTAGGATTCTATGACAGGGGAAGGCTTCTATACCCTGCTTGTTGGCCTTCCAGAAGAACTGGTTGGCCACTGTGTGAGTCAGGAAGCTGGACCCTCATTGTCTGATCCAGGTTTTAGAGAAGCTGCAGAGAGCCAAGGGAAAAGCGAGAGAGGCAATGGGGAACACAGCGCATGTGCAGAAAGGAGGAAGGGACGGGGCATTTAAGAACATGTCAGTGCTAAAGGACCACCTCTCCCCCCCCCCCCCCCGCCCAGCCGGGAGTGGCTGCAACTCACTTGACCCCAAACTTCAGAGCCTGGAGGGCCAGGCTCTCGCAGAATCCTTCCACAGCGAATTTGGAGGCGCAGTAGAAGTCGTTGAAGAAGAGGCCTGCAGGAAAAAAGGGCGTTGATGGAGAATCAACAACGGGGATGCTTTGCCCTTGCAAAGTTCAGAAGCCAGCTTGTAACAATGCTGTGCAGAATCTCAGAAGGCAGAGAAAAGCTGCTGGAATAAAACTCCACACAGCCCTTTCCCCCCACCCCGGAACACGCAGCGGTATGATGGCATTGCTGGAGGGTGGCGTTCATTCGCAGCAGACTTGCAGCGACAACCGACGGGTTTCAAGACAAGAGGCGTTCAGAGGTGAGTTTTGCCATGGTCTGCCCATGCCCAGCACCAAAGTCCACCCCCCCCACCGCCACCGCCCCCCACCGGCCAAAAGCAAACCAATGCAAGAAAGGAGAGCCCCAGGCAACTGAGGCCTGCAAGCGAGCCAAAGTTCGAGTCTGGCCATAACCTTTTGCACTCTTCCTCAGATACGATGAAATGGAAGTGACCAGTCCATACATATAGGTGCAGGATGAGCAGTGAATTCGAATGCAGCATAGTGAAAATGCAAACAAGACTAACACGCTTGGTTTGTATGGTTCCCAGGGGTCGTTTTGTAGAGAAATAGGTGGTGGAGCTCATTAGCATAGCTCATTAGCATATGCAGCCACCCCCCACCAGTCAAAAGCAACCCGACACAAGGAAGGAGAGCCCTGGGTGAGCGAGGCCTGCTTGGGCTGGCTAGTTGATCCAGCCAGCCCAAGCAGGCCTCGCTCACCCGGGGCTCTCCTTGGACACCTCCACCCCCCCAAGTCAAAAGGCCAGCAAGCCATCCGTCACCCAAAATCACATAAGAAGTGGAGAAAGGGTGGTGTGGGCTTCTTCAGGGGTTAATGAGGGCTGTTGGGGGCGTGGCAAAGCCCCTGGTGGCTGGTAGGCTGTCCGCTCTCATCATCCAGGGATTGTTATGCAGCTGCACCCGCTATTCAATGGCCAGCCAGCCAGCCAGCCACCAGGGGCTTTGCCATGCCCCCAACAGCCCTCATTAACCCCTGAAGAAGCCCACACCACCCTTTCTCCACTTCTTATGTGATTTTGGGTGATGGGTGGCTTGCTGGCCTTTTGACTGGGGGGGGGGGGTGGCCAAGGAGAGCCCCAGGTGAGTGAGGCCTGCTTGGGCTGGCTGGATCAACTAGCCAGCCAAAGGAAGAGGGGGAACCCTCAGAAAGGTTCAGGAGCTGCATTCCTGCTGAATCTGAGGTCTGCCCCCCCCCCGTCTGCTCACCTTGGAGCCCCAAGACGCTGCTCATCACCACAATGTGGCCCTCACGTCGCCGCTTCATGTCGGGGTAGATCTCACGAATCAGGCGCACCGCTCCGAAGAAATTGGTGTCGAAGAGGCGCTGGACGGCAGCCATGCTGTGACTCTCCACTGGGCCGATCATGCCCACGCCGGCATTGCTCACTGCAAAGGAAGGTGGGGACTGGTTGCAGCCGCTTGTCAAAAAGGTCTTTTCCGTCAGCACCGAGGCAGAGAGGAGAGGCTGACTTCTGCAGCTCAGCTCAGCTCAGCACACACACACACACACACAACACCCATGTCCTATTGCATCAGGTATAAATGGGGAACAAGCACGCTTGCTCCGTCCTTTGCAATTCTGGGCTTGCCTCAAAAAAGGGCAATCTGCCACACCAAAGGATCAGTCTGCGGAACAAAACTGGCAGGCTCGGAAGTTTCCAAATGCATAGAGATTTGCGGTCTGCTTACAGTGCAGCTTTCACTCGGCGGCTGGAGGAAAACCGGAAATAAGATAATCCTCAGCGCACGGTCAGCCTGACCCACCACTAACAGAGCAAACAATGGCAACACAGTATAAACAGAAATCTTAAAAAAAAAAGGAGTCAGTTTGGTGTAGTGGTTAAGTGCGCGGACTTAACCACGGGGAGAACGGAGTTTGATTCCCCAGTCCTCCACTTGTACCTGCTGGAATGGCCTTGGGTCAGCCAGAGCTCTCGCAGGAGTTGTCCTTGAAAGGGCAGCTGCTGAGAGAGCCCTCTCCAGCCCCACCCACCTCACAGGGTGTCTGTTGTGGGGGAGGAAGGGAAAGGAGATTGTGAGCCGCTCTGAGACCCTGTCCTTGCAAGGGCAGCTGCTGGGAGAGCCCCCTCAGCCCCACCCACCTCACAGGGTGTCTGTTGTTGGGGAGGAAGATAAAGGAGATTGTGAGCCGCTCTGAGACTCTTCGGAGTGGAGGGCGGGATATAAATCCAATATCATCATCTTCTTCTTCTTCTCTCAGCCCCACTCACCTCACAGGGTGTCTGTTGTGGGGGAGGAAGGGAAAGGAGATTGTGAGCCGCTCTGAGACTCTTCGGAGTGGAGGGCGGGATATAAATCCAATATCATCTTCTTCTACTCAGAAGCAAATTTCAAGTCCTTCCACTAATGTCGGCTTCCGAAGGAGAAAATCTTGCCTTCACGCTATCAATTGAAATATACAATACAGGCGTTTGTGAGAAGCCGGTCTGAGGGCCTTTGTCAGTTGGCTTGTGAAGAAGCTGCAAATGCAGTGGAATGCGATTTAAGCCAGTGATTGCGTGAAGGCAAGATTTTCTCCTTCGGAAGCCGACATCAGTGGAAGGACTCCGTTCAAATTCACTTCTGAGTAGTAGTACTCCTTATAGACGTTTTGGAATTTTCCGGAGTCATCCTTGGGAACTGCGTTTTTGTTTGGGCCTTTATACTCTCTCTGTGATTTATGTCTTTGGAAAAAGGCCAACGCCATGCTGGGAATTATTAGGAAGGGAATGGAAAACAAATCAGCCAGTATCATAATGCCCCTGTATAAATCGATGGTGCGGTCTCATTTGGAATACTGCGTACAATTCTGGTCACCGTGCCTCAAAAAGGATATTATAGCATTGGAGAAAGTCCAGAAAAGGGCAACTAGAATGATTAAAGGTTTGGAACAATTTCCCTATGAAGAAAGGTTAAAACGCTTGGGGCTCTTTAGCTTGGAGAAACGTCGACTGCGGGGTGACATGATAGAGGTTTACAAGATTATGCATGGGATGGAGAAAGTAGAGAAAGAAGTCCTTTTCTCCCTTTCTCACAATACAAAAACTCGAGGGCATTCAATGAAATTGCTGAGCAGGCAGATTAAAACGGATAAAAGGAAGTCCTTCTTCACCCAAAGAGTGATTAACATGTGGAATTCACTGCCACAGGAGGTGGTGGCGGCTACAAGCATAGGCAGTTTTAAGAGGGGATTGGATAAAAATATGGAGCAGAGGTCCATCAGTGGCTATTAGCCACAGTGTGTGTGTGTGTGTATATATATATAGATTGGCCACATGGCTTCTCTTATGTTCTAATGAATTTTGGATGCTTTTGCACAATGTAAGATATAGATTTTTGTAAATTTGTCAAACAGTGTCATGTATTTCTGACAGTTGTTTTTTAGATTTCTGACCCACCACCAAGGCTGCAAGAATTTAGCCTGACTGTGGGAACTTTATCTACTTCCAACTACTTTGCCCCTTCCAACTCTGTGATTCTATTAAGCAGCAGCTGGACAAACACTTGGGAAGGATACTGTAGGCTAGGGGTGGCCAAACTGTGGCTCTTTCAAACATATTCTGTAGCTCTCATTGGAGAAGGCATTTCGCTCTTTAAATCACTTCTCCAAGCCAAGGCTGTCAGGAGCCCTGAGGAGAGGGAGCTGGAAGAGTTAACAAACCAGGAAGAGCCGACAGCTTGCCCATCAATCACAGCTTCCACATTCCAGGCACCCACGCCTGTTGACAATCAGTTTCCTCCAGGTTCTCCCCCTCCCATCTCAAGAATGCACACCCGTCTTCAACAGATGCTGGCAGAGCACAGACGAGCAGCACGCCAAGGTTTCAGATCTATTAGCCCTGAATACAAGGATAACTACGGCCACCCAAAGAGCCAGCTGATTTAGGCTCCCATATGACTCACGCCCGGGACTTGGCGACCTTGTGGAGTTAACAAGTCGATTCTCTGGCTTGCATCCATGCTCCTTCCTGATTCCAGATCCTGACCGGTTTGAATTCCTTGGCACCCTGATCCTTTGGCTCTGGACACTGACCTCTCCTTCTGGTTTGCAAGTTTGCTGTGGTGACTCGGATCCTGACTGACTCCTTAAACTTTGACTTCGGACCAGTTTTAGACTCCCTCCTGCCTGTGCCCTGAGACATGACTAAGGCAGCCAGCGGCTTGGAGAACGCATCTAAAGTTGCTTTCTTTCCAACTCTCCCTCCCTTCTCCCTCCCTCTTATATTTGCTTTCTTTCCACCTTTCTTTCCATTTTTTCTCCCTCACTCCCTTGTGGCTCTCAAACATCTTGACGTTCATGTCTTTCAGCTCTCAAACATCTGATGTTTATTCTGTGTGGCTCTTATGTGAAGCAAGATTCGCCACCCTTGCGCTAGGCTGATCCTGCATTGGGCAGGGGGTTGGACTAGAAGGCCTCTATGACTCCTTCCAACTCGGTGATGCTATGATTCTACTTCCTTCCCAAAGTGGCCAATATTGTTCTCCTCTCTTTCATTTTATCTTCACCACAACAGCCCTGTGAGGTAGGCCAGGCTGCACTGTGTGACTGGCCCAAGATCACCTAGTGAGCTTCCATGACAGAGAGCAGGGATTTGAACTAGAGACTCCTGGATCCTAGTCTAACACTCATAGAATGATAGAATCCTAGAGTTGGAAGGGACCCCCAAGGTCATCTAATCCAACCCCCTGCACAATGCAGGAAACTCACAAACACCCCCTCCTAAATTCACAGGATCTTCATTGCCGTCAGATGGCCATCTAGCCTCTGTTGAAAAACCTCCAAGGAAGGAGAGCCCACCACCTCCCGAGGAGGAAGCCTGTTCCACTGAGGAACCGCTCTAATGGTCAGGAAGTTCTTCCTCATGTTGAGCTGGAAACTATTTTTTGATTTAATTTCAATTCATTGGTTCTGGTCCGACCTTCTGGGGCCACAGAAAACAATTCCACACCATCCTCAGGGGTGGCCAACGGTAGCTCTCCAGATGTTTTTTGCCTACAACTCCTATCAGCCCCAGCCAGCATGGCCAATGCTGGTGTTTGTTGTGGGGGAGTGTTTGTTGTGGGGGAGGAAGGGACAGTGATTGTAAGAGAGCCAGTTTGGTGCAGGGGTTAAGTGTACGGACTCTTATCTGGGAGTACCGGGTTTGATTCCCCACTCCTCCACTTGCAGCTGCTGGAATGGCCTTGGGTCAGCCATAGCTCTCTTATCTGGGAGAACCGGGTTTGATTCCCCCCTCCTCCACTTGCAGCTGCTGGAATGGCCTTGGGTCAGCCATAGCTCTGGCAGAGGTTGTCCTTGAAAGGGCAGCTGCTGTGAGAGCCCTCTCCAGCCCCACCCACCTCACAGGGTGTCTGTTGTTGGGGGAGGAAGGGAAAGGAGATTGAACATATGAAGCTGCCTTATACTGAATCAGACCCTTGGTCCATCAAAGTCAGTATTGTCTACTCAGACTGGCAGCGGCTCTCCAGGGTCTCAAGCTGAGGGTTTTCACACCTATTTGCCTGGACCCTTTTAGCTGAAGATGCTGGGGATTGAACCTGGGACCTTCTGCTTACCAAGCAGATGCTCTACCACTGAGCCACCATCCCTCCCCAATTGTGAGATTGTGAGCCGCTCTTAGTGGAGGGCGGGATATAAATCCAATATCATCATCTTCTTCTTCTACTCCAACCACTACACCACTATAAGCTCTATTGCCAATACTGGCCACAGTGGCTTCGCCCAGGGGCTGGCAAATACGATTCTGGACTGGTCCCAGCGATGGAATTTTATAGCACAACAGGACTGAGAAGAAAATAAAGTATGCTCATCCACGAACAAAGCGGGTGGATTTCTTGAAACCAGGAATGAAATTCTAGCAGGAGCTCCTTTGCATATTGGGCCACACACCCCTGATGTAGCCAATCCTCCAAGAGCTTACAAGGCTCTTTCTTGTAAGCTCTTGGAGGATTGGCTACATCAGTGGGGTGTGGCCTAATATGCAAAGGAGCTCCTGCTAGAATTCTACCCCTACTTGGAACTATGAAACGAGAGGAAAGGCTTCCCTACCGAGCACGTCCACCTTGCGTTGGGGGATGCTCTCCACGCAGCGCCGGATGGACTGCTCACTGCCCACGTCCAGCTCCTTGATTTCCAGCGTCTTGTCCAAGGCAGGCCCGGCTTCCCGCTCCAGGGCTTCTCTCTTCTCCAGATTCCTCATCGTGGCGATAACTGAGGAGAGAAAGGAAAAGCAATTACAGGATGCCTCCCTACTCCAGCCAAGGGGTCACCTTGGGAATACTGAAGGTCAGGGCAACTGGCGGGGTTGACGTCTTGTCTAGATAAGACACACAAACGAAGGATTCCAGAACATTCACGGCTCAAGCCAAGGGTTTGTTAATGTTGCTCGGGCACATGTTCGGTTCTATTAAACTGAGTATCTTGACCAGGGTGGGGAAGAGAGGATCTTACCCCTGAGAGATCACAGCCTCAGGGTTTGGGTCCATCGTCTTGATCCAGAAGGGCTCTTCTTATGAAGGCTTCAGCCTCTCTGCCCTGTTGTTGGCCCTCCAGAGGAACCGGTTGGCCCCTGTGTGAGACAGGAGGCTGGACTAGATGGACCCTCCCTTGTCTGATCCAGCAGGGCTCTTCTGATGTTCTTCTCAGGGGAAGGCCTCAGCCTCTCTGCCCTGTTGTTGGCCCTCCAGAGGAACTGGTTGGCCACTGTGTGAGACAGGAGGCTGGACTAGATGAACCCTCCCTGGTCTGACCCAGCAGGGCTCTTCTGATGTTCTTCTCAGGGGAAGGCCTCGGCCTCTCTGCCCTGTTGTTGGCCCTTCAGAGGAACTGGCTGGCCACTGTGTGAGACAGGAGGCTGGACTAGATGGACCCTCCCTGGTCTGATCCAACAGGGCTCTTCTGATGTTCTTCTCAGGGGAAGGCCTCGGCCTCTCTGCCCTGTTGTTGGCCCTTCAGAGGAACTGGCTGGCCACTTTGTGAGACAGGAGGCTGGACTAGATGGACCCTCCCTGGTCTGATCCAGCAGGGCTCTTCTGATGTTCTTCTCAGGGGAAGGCCTCAGCCTCTCTGCCCTGTTGTTGGCCCTCCAGAGGAACTGGTTGGCCACTGTGAGACAGGAGGCTGGACTAGATGGACCCTCCCTGGTCTGATCCAGCAGGGCTCTTCTGATGTTCTTCTCAGGGGAAGGCCTCGGCCTCTCTGCCCTGTTGTTGGCCCTTCAGAGGAACTGGCTGGCCACTGTGTGAGACAGGAGGCTGGACTAGATGGACCCTCCCTGGTCTGACCCAGCAGGGCTCTTCTGATGTTATTCTCAGGGGAAGGCCTCGGCCTCTCTACCCTGTTGTGGGCCCTCCGGAGAAACTGGTTGGCCACTGTGTGAGACAGGAGGCTGGACTAGATGGACACACAGTGGTCTGATCCAGCAGGGCTCTTCTGAGGTTCTTCTCAGGGGAAGGCCTCGGCCTCTCTGCCCTGTTGTTGGCCCTCCAGAGGAACTGGCTGGCCTCTGTGTGAGACAGGAGGCTGGACTAGATGGACCCTCCCTGGTCTGATTCAGGAGGGCTCTTCTGATGTTCTTCTCAGGGGAAGGCCTTGGCCTCTGTGTCCTGTTGTTGGCCCTTCAGAGGAACTGGCTGGCCACTGTGTGAGACAGGAGGCTGGACTAGATGGACCCTCACTGGTCTGAGCCAGCAGGGCTCTTCTGATGTTATTCTCAGGGGAAGGCCTCGGCCTCCCTACCCTGTTGTGGGCCCTCCGGAGAAACTGGTTGGCCACTGTGTGAGACAGGAGGCTGGACTAGATGGACACACAGTGGTCTGATCCAGCAGGGCTCTTCTGAGGTTCTTCTCAGGGGAAGGCCTCGGCCTCTCTGCCCTGTTGTTGGCCCTCCAGAGGAACTGGCTGGCCTCTGTGTGAGACAGGAGGCTGGACTAGATGGACCCTCCCTGGTCTGATTCAGGAGGGCTCTTCTGATGTTCTTCTCAGGGGAAGGCCTTGGCCTCTGTGTCCTGTTGTTGGCCCTTCAGAGGAACTGGCTGGCCACTGTGTGAGACAGGAGGCTGGACTAGATGGACCCTCCCTGGTCTGATTCAGGAGGGCTCTTCTGATGTCCTTCTCAGGGGAAGGCCTCGGCCTCTCTGCCCTGTTGTTGGCCCTCCAGAGGAACTGGCTGGCCTCTGTGTGAGACAGGAGGCTAGATTAGATGGGCTCTGACTCATCTGATCCAACAGAGCTCTCCTAACCTTCTTTTGAATGTGTTCATTATAGCTGCCTCTGTGCCTCATCTTCCCATCAGAAAGGCTGGATACAAGGGCCCAACACAATGGGAGACTCAGGAACGAAGCCTGGGGCTTGTTCTGCTTCTCACAAGACCCCCCCACTCCCCACCCCCTCCTCTGGCTCTGCACTCCCCTTCTTCACCTCGGAAGCGCTTCAGCTCATCTCTGGCCAGGCGCACGGCCAGTGCTTGCCCGATGCCAGATGAGCAGCCAGTCAGCAGCACGTTCCGGACGGCCATCCTGCACCTGGGGAAGGGAAGGGAAAAGGAAAGTGAGAGGTGGTCCCCAGGAAGAACTGGGCTGGACATTCGACAGAGAGCCGCTTTGAAGTAGGATGAACCCAACCCCCCACCCCACCGCCACCATGAATTCAGGAGGAAGCCCAGGAAAGTCTCTCTCTCCCTCTTTCTGTCTCTGTGTCTCTCCCTCTTTCTGTCTCTCTCTCTGTGTCTCTTTCCCTCTTTCTGTCTCTCTCTCCCTCTTTCTGTCTCTGTCTCTCTCCCTCTCTCTGTGTGTCTCTCCCTTTTTCTGTCTCTCTCTCTCTCTCCCTCTTTCTGTCTCTCTCTTTCTGTGTCTGTCTCTCTCTCTTTCTCTGTGTGTGTGTGTTGTTCTTAAAGGTGCAATTGACCTATTTTGTTCTACTACTTCAGACCAACACGGCTATTTGGATCTGTGTGTCTCTGTCTGTCTTTCTCCCTCTGTCTCTGTGTCTCTCTCTCCCCCTCTGTGTGTGTGTGTCTCTCTCTCCCTCTCTGTGTCTCTGTCTCTTTCTCTCCGTTCATTCTCTTTTTTAAATTAAAGTTAAAAAAACCCCCGATATACAAGGGCAGTCAAATATTCACAAAATCTTAACCCTTTAAATTCCCCCTCTCCCCCCATACAAAAACACAACTATATCATTATCCTAGGATCAGATTCAGACAGGCAAAGTTCAAGAAGTAGATACAATATGATCAACATAAAAAGATGCAAAATAAACTGCCTACCTAGAAAATACCTAATGACACATTCGAAAGAGGCTCCGCTGACAGAAAGGGTGGAATGCCCAGGAGGAACTACTCCCCAGAAAAGGAGGAGGAAAGGAAAAGGGGGGAAACAAAGAAACACACAAACAAAAATATACACAATAAAGACAAAATGCAATAGTAAAGGAGTGTCACTGGTTTTAGAAAAATATCAGACGATAAAATTTGTTTTTTTGGCAAAATGTCAAGGCCAGAGAGGTATTTGGCCCCAGAAGGTAGGACCAGAACAAATGGGTTGAAATTAAATCAAAAGAGTTTCCGGCTCAAAATGAGGAAGAACTTCCTGACTGTTAGAGCGATTCCTCAGTGGAACAGGTTTCCTCCTTGGGAGGTGGTGGGCTCTCCTTCCCTGGAGGGTTTTCAACAGAAGCTAGATGGCCATCTGACAACGATGAGGATCCTGTGAATTTAGGAGGAGGTGTTTGTGAGTTTAGAGCGGTTCCTCAGTGGAACAGGCTTCCTCCTTGGGAGGTGGTGGGCTCTCCTTCCTTGGAGGTTTTTCAACAGAGGCTGGATGGCCATCTGACAGCAATGAAGATCCTGTGAATTTAGGGGGAGGGGTTTGTGAGTTTAGAGCGGTTCCTCAGTGGAACAGGCTTCCTCCTTGGGAGGTGGTGGGCTCTCCTTCCTTGGAGGTTTTTCAACAGAGGCTAGATGGCCATCTGACAACGATGAGGATCCTGTGACTTTAGGAGGAGGTGTTTGTGAGTTTAGAGCGGTTCCTCAGTGGAACAGGCTTCCTCCTTGGGAGGTGGTGGGCTCTCCTTCCTTGGAGGTTTTTCAACAGAGGCTAGATGGCCATCTGACAGCAATGAAGATCTTGTGAATTTAGGGGGAGGTGTTTGTGAGTTTAGAGCGGTTCCTCAGTGGAACAGGCTTCCTCCTTGGGAGGTGGTGGGCTCTCCTTCCTTGGAGGTTTTTCAACAGAGGCTAGATGGCCATCTGAGAGTGATGAAGATTCTGTGCTGAGGGGTCTAGAGACCAAGTCCTATGAGGAAAGGTTGAAGGAGCTGGGGATGTTTAGCCTGGAGAGGAGGCAGCTGAGAGGTGATAGGATCACCATTTCAAGTCCTTGAAGGGCTGTCATCTAGAGGATGGGGTGGAATTGTTTTCTGTGACCCAGAAGGTAGGACCAGAACCAATGGGTTGAAATTAAATCAAGAGAGTTTCCAGCTCAATATTAGGAAGAACTTCCTGACCGTTAGAGCGATTCCTCAGTGGAACAGGCTTCCTTGCGAGGTGGTGGGTTCTCCTTCCTTGGAGGTTTTTAAACAGAGGCTAGATGGCCATCTGACAGCAATGAGGATCCTGTGAATTTAGGGGGAGGTGTCTGTGAGTTTCCTGCATGGTGCAGGGGGTTGGACTAGATGACCCTAGAGGTCCCTTCCAACTCTAGGATTCTCTGTAACAATAGGAAACCATAGTTTCACTCTCTCTCTCTCCGGCAATCTGCAACTCGGAGGAGAATAATACTGAAGAACAAACGGGAAGCATTTTTAAGTGCTAAACAAGCATACACAATGTGTTGATGTTATGAAAAACAACATCAGGAGGGTTTGGCTTGGAAATTTTCCCACGTAGCCGGAAAAGATGGCCGATTTTACCTTCCAGGGCAGCAAGAACAAGGAATAAAAAGCAGGGAATAAAAGAACCCTCACGCAGATGGAACCCGGGTGACAAAGATGCCACAGAAATAGCACCCAGAACAGACATCTGTGACAAGGAGTCAGCTGCCTTCTGCATCAATTTCAACAGAGGCGGAGAAGATGTAAAACATGGTCACAGATGGGCGTCCTGCGTTCTATGCTGCTGCTGATGGCCCCTCATAAATAAATATATAAAACACCTTGCAAAGAGAGGAAGAAAAAAATGCATATTGCATTGCAGAGAACAAAGCGCATCAGTAATCTTCATTTCCACTGTAGTCCTCTAATTACTAACTATATATTCTGGGCACCTTGACCCTGATGACCCAGGTATGAGGTTTTGTCCAGAATCTATCACCAGACTTCTTGAGTAAATGCAAACGAGGCTTTTTAATGAAGAATCAGGCTCGTAGCATGCATACGGCAAGACTACTGTCTTGCCAGACTGATCATATTCGAAAGCTACAGTCCAGATACAGGTTACAGGCTAACAGCCTTTCTCCCACCGGAAAGTCTTTGAATCATTTCCCAGGCCCCGGTGTTGCTTTGCTCCCAGGTCACATGCCAGCTCTGCAGACAGCTTCCGTTGGTAGGTACCTCTCTTCTGTTACCAGGGAGACAAGATGAGGTCTTCCCTTCCCATAATGATTACTGTGGTTCCATACTATTCTATATTACATCATTGAAGATATTGGATTTATATCCCACCCTATACTCCAGGGGTGGCCTACGGTAGCTCTCCAGATGTTTCTTGCCAACAACTCCCATCAGCCCCAGCCATTGGCCATGCTGGCTGAGGCTGATGGGAGTTGTAGGCAAAAAAACATCTGGAGAGCTACCGTTGGCCACCTCTGCTATACTCTGAATCTCAGAGGGGTCACAATCTCCTTTACCACCACCCCCAACAGACACCCTGTGAGGTGGGTGGGACTGAGAGACAACCCCTACGAGAGCTATGGCTGACCCAAGGCCATTCCAGCAGCTGCAAGTGGAGGAGTGGGGAATCAAGCCCGATTCTCCCAGATAAGAGAGCTATGGCTGACCCAAGGCCATTCCAGCAGCTGCAAGTGGAGGAGTGGGGAATCAAACCCAGTTCTCCCAGATAAGAGTTCGCACACTTAACCACTACACCAAACTGGCTCTATAAAGAACTATAATGAACATATATAAAGGTTAACAAATATTGATATTAAAATCCATGGACTAATATAGTCATGAATATATGTGGATATGTAAATATGTGTCTAAGAGCCCCGTGGCACAGAGTGGTAAAGCTGCAGTACTGCAGTCGGAGCCCTCTGCTCATGACCTGAGTTCGATCCCAGCGGAAGCTGGTTCAGGTAGCCGGCTTGAGGTTGACTCAGCCTTCCATCCTTCCGAGGTGGTTAAAATGAGTACCCAGCTTGCTGGGGGGAAAGTGTAGAGCAGGGGTGGCCAACAGTAGCTCTCCAGATGTTTTTTGCCTACAATTCCCATCAGCTCCAGCCATTGGTCATGCTGGCTGGGGCTGATGGGAGTTGTAGGCAAAAAACATCTGGAGAACTACCGTTGGCCACCCCTGGTGTAGAGGACTGGGGAAGGCAAGGGCAAACCAGCCCGTAAAAAGTCTGCTGTGAAAATGTTGTGAAAGCAACGTCACTCCAGAGTCGGAAATGACTGGTGCTTGCACAGGGGGCTACCTTTACTTTAAGAGACCTGTGGTGCAGAGTGTTAAAGCTGCAGTACTGCAGTCCTAAACTCTGCTCACAACCTGAGTTCAATCCCAGCAGAAGCTGTGTTCAGGTCGCCAGCTCGAGGTTGTCTCAGCCTTCCATCCTTCCGAGGTCAGTCAAATGAGTCCCCAGCTTGCTGGGGGGAAAGTGTAAAAGACTAGGGAAGGCAAGGGCAAACCACCCCGTAAAAAGTCTGCCGTGAAAACATTGTGAAAGCAACGTCACTCCAGAGTCGAAAACGACTGGTGCTTGCACAGGGGACTACCTTTACCTTTTTAAATACGTGTGTACATATATATGCTTTGGATAGCAAAGACAATACTAGCAAGAAAACCAACAGATTGTTTCTGAGCCACAAATCTAAAAACTAACCCTTGTCAGGGATTCATACCCGAGACCAGGCTGGCTCGGTCTTCTTGGATCTCAGAAGCTAAGCAGGTTGGGCCCTGGTTAGTACTTGGGTTGGAGACCACCAGGGAAGCCCAAGGTTGTTACGCAGAGGCAGGCGAGGGCAAACCATCTCTGAAGTTCTCCGGCCTCGAAAACGCTACTGGGTTGCTATAAGTCAACTGTAACTTGATGGCACTTTCTACCACCACAATCACCGCGTGTTTCGGCCAGAGGCAGACTTCAGAGCCCCACAAAGCCCTTTCGGCTTGGTCAATTTTCACCAATTTGGTCCTGCGAAGCCAAGCTGTGATGTGGTCTCCACTGCAGCTCAAGTAAGTACCGGCTGGGAGCATCACAAAGCAGGGATGACTTTTGGAAACTGTGGAGGCTGCTACCAACTTGTTCATCCTCCCCCAATTTAGATTCTAGCGTTAATGAAGAATAACTGCACCAAAATCCATCGAATCGAACAGCAGACGCAGCCTCCTCTCGCATAGCACTGTTTATTTACCATCTAAAGATACTGTCTACCCCAGGGGTGGCCAAACAGAGAATGAACGTCACATAGAATAAACATCAGACTTTTGAGAGAAGGAAGGAAGGACATCAAAGAGAGAAGCCGCGTTGGATCAGGCCAGTGGCCCCTCCAGTCCAGCACTCTGTGTCACACAGTGGCCAAAAAACCCAGGTGCCCTCAGGAGGTCCACCAGTGGGGCCAGGACACTAGAAGCCCTCCCACTGTGCCCCCCCAAGCACCAAGAATACAGAGTATCACTGCCCCAGACATAAGAACATAAGAGAAGCCCTGTTGGATCAGGTCAATGGCCTAATGAGTCCAACACTCTGTGTCACACAGTGGCCAAAAAACCCAGGTGCCATCAAGAGGTCCATCAGTGGGGTCAGGACACGAGAAGCCCTCCCACTATGCCCCCCAGCACCAAGAACATAGAGCATCACTGCCCCAGACATAAGAACATAAGAGAAGCCATGTTGGATCAGGCCAATGGCCCATCCAGTCCAACACTCTGTGTCACACAGTGGCCAAAAACCCCAGGTGCCCTCAGGAGGTCCACCAGTGGGGCCAGGACACCAGAAGCCCTCCCACTGTTTCCCCCCAAGCACCAAGAATACAGAGCATCACTTGTCCCAGACAGAGAGTTCCATCTATAACTTGTAGCTAATGGCCACTGATGGATCTTTCTCCAGATGCTTATCCAATCATGAGAGTCTAAATCAGAGATGGCCAAACTTGCTTAACTTAAGAGCCACACAGAAAAAACATCGGAAGGAAGGAAGGAAGGAAGGAAGGAAGGAAGGAAG
Organism: Heteronotia binoei; assembly: GCF_032191835.1. Taxonomy (NCBI): domain Eukaryota; kingdom Metazoa; phylum Chordata; class Lepidosauria; order Squamata; family Gekkonidae; genus Heteronotia; species Heteronotia binoei. Next base: position 2,748,023 of record NC_083235.1, read on the forward strand.
GAAGGAAGGAAGGAAGGAAGGAAAGGAAGGAAGGAAGGAAGGAAGGAAGGAAGGAAGGAAGGAAGGAAGGAAGGAAGGAAGGAAGGAAGGAAGGCAGGCAGGCAGATGGGGAGGTAGAAAAAAATCAACTTTAACTTTAAATGTATTCTCCAAGTCGCCGACTGTCTTGGTTTGAAGAACTGATTTAAAGAGAGAAATACCTTCTCCAAGCTGGCTGATATGGCAGTGGGGACTTTGAGAGCCACACAATATGTGTGAAAGAGCCACATGTGGCTCCCAAGCCGCATTTTGGCCACCCCTTGTCTCTCCAATCGGGCATTGGTTGATCCAGCTTTCTTCCATTGACAGCCCTCCATGTATGTGGTTCTTCCCACGGCTTTAGATATGTGGCTATGAGAACCAACAGACCAGGCCTGTATCCTACCCACATGGCACTGCCCCAAAAAAGAGTGACTGTTTCCCCAGCACCTGTTCCCACATTACAACAACTAACAGAAGAAAGGCTGAATCCAGTGGAACCTTTAAGACTAACGAAGTTTAATTCTGGGTATAAGCTTTTGTGTGCAGGCCCACGTCTTCAGATACGTTGAAACAAACATGCACAAGGAAGTTTATACCCAGAATTAAACTGTGTTGGTCTTAAAAGGTACCATTGGACTTGATTCTGTTGCTTCGGACTCACACAGCTACTCACCTGAATCATTGCTACAAGGAAGAAGGAGAAGACTGCAGATTTATACCCCGCCCTTCTCTCTGAATCAGAGCCTCAGAACAGCTTACCATCTCCTATATCTTCTCCCCCCACAATAGACACCCTGTGTGGCAGGAGGGGCTGAGAGGGCTTTCACAGCAGCTGCCCTTTCAAGGACAGAGACTCAGAGCGGCCCACAATCTCCTTTCCCTTCCTCCCCCACAAAAGACACCCTGCTAGGGTTGCCAAGTCCAATTCAAGAAATATCTGGGGACTTTGGGGGCGGAGCCAGGAGACATTGGGGGTGGAGCCAGGAACAAGGGTGTGACAAGCATAATTGAAGTCCAAGGGAGTTCTGGCCATCACATTTAAAGGGGCAGAACACCTTTTCAAATGCCTTTCTTCCATAGGAAATAATGAAGGATAGGGGCACCATATTTTGGGGCTCATAGAATTGGATCCCCTGGTCCAATCGTTTTGAAACTTGGGGGGGGGTATTTTGGGGAGAGGCACTAGATATTATACTAAAAATTTGGTGCCTCTACCTTAAAAAACAGCCCCCCAGAGCCCCCAATACCCACGGATCAATTCCCCATTATTCCCTATGGGAATCGTTCTCCATAGGGAATAATAGAGCGCCCAGTAGACATTTCCCTCCCCTCCCACGCTTTCTAAAGCGGGGGGAAGGCCTCCAAACCAGGCAATCCCCTGCCCCCTCCCTCTCTCTCACGCACAAATACTTACTGGGTCTTGTTCCTGCAGAACTTTACTTGCTCTGAAAACCAAAACAAAAGAAAGGGAGGGAGCTTTCTCTGAGGAAACTGTTACTGATCCTTTCCCACGAAGCCCTTCCTGTTTCCTGCTTCCTGCTCAGCCTTAAAGGCCCACATTTTAAAAACTGTTTGCAGGTTTCTAATCCTGCAGGAGCTCTAAAACTACAGGATGACTGGTGGGGGCGGGGCTTCCCCTGCCGGCCAGCTGGCTAGGGGCGGGAGAAGCCTGTCAAAAACGGGGGATCACCCGCTGGGACCTGGGGATTGGGAAGCCTACACCCTGTGAGGTGGTGGGGCTGAGAGGGCTCTCCCAGAAGCTGCCCTTTCAAGGGCAGAGTCTCAGAGCGGCCTACAATCTCCTTTACCTTCCTCCCCCACAACAGACACCCTGTGAGGTACGTGGGGCTGAGAGGGCTCTTTCAAGGACAACCTCTGCGAGAGCTATGGCTCACCCAAGGTCATTCAGCAGCTGCAAGTGGTGAAGAAGAATGCAGATTTATACCCCGCCCTTCTCTCTGAATCAGAGACTCAGAGTGGCTCACAATCTCCTTTATCTTCCTCCCCCACAACAGACACCCTGTGAGGTGGGTGGGGCTGAGAGGGCTCTCACAGCAGCTGCCCTTTCAAGGACAACCCCCTGCCAGAGCTATGGCTGACCCAAGGCCATTCCAGTAGCTGCAAGTGGAGGAGGGGGGAATCAAACCTGGTTCTTCCAGATAAGAGTCTGCACACTTAACCACTACACCAAAAGAACATATGAACATATGAAGCTGCCTTATACTGAATCAGAGCTTGGTCCATCAAAGTCAGTATTGTCTTCTCAGACTGGCAGCGGCTCTCCAGGGTCTCAAGCTGAGGTTTTTCACACCTATTTGCCTGGACCCTTTTTTGGAGATGCCGGGGATTGAACCTGGGACCTTCTGCTTCCCAAGCAGATGCTCTACACTGAGCCACCGTCCCCTCCCCAAGAAGAGAGGTCACTCATGAAACCCACTCCTAAATGATATGGTCCTAGCAGAACAAGACTGTACCATTCCTCAACACAAGAGGAGCAGTGATGCTGACGAAGCAGAGATGAAACAATACCTGAGCTTGCTAGTGGGAAAATACAGAGGTTGAGGCAAGAGAGAGTTCCTTTCAAGGACTCAAGATTCCCCCATAATTCATATCCCTCTCAAAAAGGCAGAAATTGCTAAAATGGAAATGACACTGAAATGCACTTCCTAAATGTTCAACAGCCAAGTGCATTGCAAGAATCATGGCTGACCATGATTCGATCCCACATAAGAACATACGAAGCCGCCTTATACTGAATCAGACCCCCCTGGGTCCACCAAAGTCAGTCTTGTCTACTCAGACTGGCAGTGTCTCTCCAGGGTCTCCAGTTGAAGTTTTTCACGCCTACTTGCCTCGACCCTTTTTAGTTGGAGATGCCGGGGATTGAACCTGGGACCTTCTGCTTACCCAGCAGATGCTCTGCCACTGAGCCACCATCCCTCCCCAAATCAGTCTTGTCTATTCAGACTGGCAGCAGCTCTCCAGGGTCTCAAGCTGAGGTTTTTCACACATATTTCCCTGGACCCTTTTTATTTGGAGATGCCGGGAATTGAACCTGGACCTTCTGCTTACCCAGCAGATGCTCTACCACTGAGGCCACTGTCCCTTCCTAAATCAGTCTTGTCTACTCAGACTGGCAGCAGCTCTCCAGGGTCTCAAGCTGAGGTTTTTCACACATATTTCCCTGGACCCTTTTTACTTGGAGATGCCGGGGATTGAACCTGGGACCTTCTGCTTACCCAGCAGATGCTCTGCCACTGAGCCACCATCCCTCCCCAAATCAGTCTTGTCTATTCAGACTGGCAGCAGCTCGCCAGGGTCTCAAGCTGAGGTTTTTCACACATATTTCCCTGGACCCTTTTTATTTGGAGATGCCGGGGATTGAACCTGGGACCTTCTGCTTACCAGCAGATGCTCTACCACTGAGCCACTGTCCCTTCCTAAATCAGTCTTGTCTACTCAGACTGGCAGCAGCTCTCCAGGTCTCAAGCTGAGGTTTTTCACACATATTTCCCTGGACCCTTTTTACTTGGAGATGCTGGGGATTGAACCTGGGACCTTCTGCTTACCAAGCAGATGCTCTACAACTGAGCCACAGTCCCACTCATGGCTCTCCAGGGTCTCAAGTGGAGGTTTTTCATGCCTACTTGCCTGGACCCTTTTT
>NC_083235.1:2751807-2890143 GCF_032191835.1 Heteronotia binoei
GGGGTGGGAAGTGCCATTAACTCAGAACTGACTTATCACGGCTCCAGGAGGGATTTTCAAAGCAAGAGATGATCAAAGTTGGACTTGCTTGGTGGTCTCCAATCCAACCAGGGTTTTTGTTGAGCAGGAACACACAGGAACGCAGTTCCGGCTGGCTTGGCGTCAGGGGTGTGTGGCCTAATATGCAGATGAGTTCCCGCTGGGCTTTTTCTACAGAGGACACTGGAAGTTAGCTTTGCCTAGGGTGCCAGACGGTCTAGGGTTGGCCTTGGGCTAATCTAAGCCATCCTGGTCAAGGCAAGAGACATGCAAATGACCACCAAATCCTGGTTGGGCAGTCCCTGGAGATTCCAGAGTGGAGCCTTGGAAGGGTAAGGTGGGTTTTTGGGAGGGGAAGAAGAAGAATTACAGATTTATACCCTGGCCTTCTCTCTGGATCAGAGACTCAGAGCGGCTAACAATCTCCTATATTTTCTCCCCCCACAACAGACACCCTGTGAGGTGGGTGGGGATGAGAGGGCTCTCACAGCAGCTGCCCTTTCAAGGACCACCTCTGCCAGAGCTATGACCGACCCAAGGCCATTCCAGCAGCTGCAAGTGGAGGAGTGGGGATTCAAACCCAGTTCTTCCAGATAAGAGTCCGCACACTTAACCACTACACCAAACTGGCTCTCAGCTGGGTATAATTATAGAATTATAGAAAAGCCTCAGCTGGGTATAATTATAGAATCACAGAGTCATAGAGTTGGAAGGGACCTCCAGGGTGATCTAGTTCAACCCCCTGCACAATGCAGGAAACTCACACCCCCCCACATATTCACAGGATTAGCATTGCTGTCAGGTGGTCATCTAGCCTCCGTTGAAAAACCTCCAAGGAAGGAGAGCCCACCACCTCCCTAAGAGGAAGCCCACTGAGGAACCGCTCTAACGGTCAGGAAGTTCTTCCTAAACTTGAGCTGGAAACTCTTTTGATTTAATTTCAACCCATTGGTTCTGGTCCTCCCTTCTGGGGCCACAGAAAACAATTCCACACCCTCCTCTATAGGTCTCCAGGCCCAAGCGGGAAACTCTGGGGATGACCTAAGGTGTTAACCATTCATCTTTCCAGGGAGGTGACTGAACACAACGCAACCCCTTCCCACATTTACGCAACCCAGTGATCCAACTGCAGTTACCATAGTCTACTTCTGGCTTGCAGGCATCCAGAACTCGCGTCTGCAAGTCGACGGGTTCGTCTCCTTGGTGCAAGAAGCAGTTTTCTTTGGGAGGAGAGCAGAGAGAAAGACCATGAAGGCACAGGTGATCACTTTGGAAGTCCCCCGGGTTAGCATTGCAAACTGGACACGTCAGAGGTGTTGCCAGCCATTAATCCCCAAACCCTGAACACACAAGCAGAACCAGTCCTAGCCACGGGAAGACAAGAGGAGCACCAGCAGTGCAGCTAAGTTCAGGGGTGAGCCACAGAGAAGAAACGTCAGGTATTTGCCAGCCACAAGACATGAACGTCAGATGTTTGAGTGCTGTAAGACAGGGAGGGAGGGACGGAAGGAAGGAAGGAGATGGGGAGGGAGGGAAGGAAAGAAGGAGACTGCAGATTTATACCCCGCCCTTCTCTCTGAATCAGAGACTCAGAGCGGCTTACCATCTTCTCCCCCCACAACAGACACCCTGTGAGGTGGGTGGGGCTGAGAGGGCTCTCACAGCAGCTGCCCTTTCAAGGACAACTCCTGAGATAGCTATGGCTAACCCAAGGCCATTCCAGCATCTGTAAGTGGAGGAGTGGGGAATCAAACCCGGAGGGAGGGAGGGAGGGAGGGAGGGAGGGAAGGAAGGAAGGAAGGAAGGAAGGAAGGAAGGAAGGAAGGAAGGAAGGAAGGAAGGAAGGAAGGAAGGAAGGAAGGAAGGAAGGAAGGAAGGAAGGAAGGAAGGAAGGAAGGAAGGAAGGAAGGAAGGAAGGAAGGAAGGAAAATAGATGGGGGAGGGAAGGAGAAGCAGAAATAAAGCAACTTTAACTTTAAATGCATTCTCCAAGTGGCTGGCTGCTTGCGAAAATGATTTAAAGAGAGAAATGCCTTCTTCAAATCAGCTAACAGGTTGGTGGGGGCTTCGAGGGCCACACAATATGTGTGAAAGACACATGTGGCCCCCGAGCCACAGTTTGGCCACTCCTGGCTTAGAACATAGTTTCAAAAACACCTAACAGCATAATGCAGCCAGACCTTACAGATCGTTCTGTGGGTGCTATAAATTACACAAGGCCCTGCTCATTTCAGCAGACTGAATTGCCACACTGCCTAATTTGCAAAGCTGAAAAAAGAATAATTCCAGACCCTTTAAAAGACCAGAGATAGGCAAAGATTCAGCCTTGTAGAACCGGAGGCCACAGATTCATTGGAAATCCCTGGTGACCAGAAGCATGCTATTTCTCACTCTGCTCCACCTCACCTTCCGCACACTGACAAACGTCACCGTGGCAGATCTTCTTGAGATGCTCACTTCCCTGGGATGGGTGGTAGAATTTGGTACAGCGGTCATCTGAAGAGAAGAACAGAAAGATCATCTCAGAGGGCAGCAGTGTTGGTCTGCAGAGGATCGGCTAGATTCAATTCCAGTAGCACCTCACAGACCCACAAGATATTTAGGGGTATAATGTTTTGGGTCAAACCTTCCTTTGTCAGAGGAAGAAGACGACGACATTGGATTTATATTCCGCCCTCCACTCTGAATCTCAGAGGCTCAGAGCAGCTCACAATCTCCTTTACCTCCCGGCCCCACCCCCAACAGACACCTTTAAGGTAGATAGATCCAGGTGGGGCAGACCGTGTTGGCCTGAAGCAGTAGAACAAAGCAGGAGTAGAGTTGCACCTTTAAGACCAATGAAGTTTTACTCAGAATGTAAGCTTTCATGTGCTCTAAGCACACTTTATCAGACAGTAAGATGGAATGGCAAGCAGTCCTAAATATAGAGCCCTTTCAACGACAACTCTGCGAGAGCTCTGGCTGACCCAAGGCCATTCCAGCAGCTGCAAGTGAAGAAGTGGGGAATCAAACCCGGTTCCCACAGATAAGAGAGCTCTGGCTGACCCAAGGACATTCCAGCAGCTGCAAGTGGAGGAGTGGGGAATCAAACCCGGTTCTCCCAGATAAGAGAGCTCTGGCTGACCCAAGACCATTCCAGCAGCTGCAAGTGGAGGAGTGGGGAATCAAACCCGGTTCTCCCAGATAAGAGAGCTCTGGCTGACCCAAGGCCATTCCAGCAGGTGCAAGTGGAGGAGTGGGGAATCAAACCCAGTTCTCCCAGATAAGAGAGCTCTGGCTGACCCAAGGCCATTCCAGCAGCTGCAAGTGAAGAAGTGGGGAATCAAACCCGGTTCCCACAGATAAGAGAGCTCTGGGTGACCCAAGGCCATTCCAGCAGCTGCAAGTGGAGGAGTGGGGAATCAAACCCGGTTCTCCCAGATAAGAGAGCTCTGGCTGACCCAAGACCATTCCAGCAGCTGCAAGTGGAGGAGTGGGGAATCAAACCCGGTTCTCCCAGATAAGAGAGCTCTGGCTGACCCAAGGCCATTCCAGCAGGTGCAAGTGGAGGAGTGGGGAATCAAACCCGGTTCTCCCAGATAAGAGAGCTCTGGCTGACCCAAGGCCATTCCAGCAGGTGCAAGTGGAGGAGGGGGGAATAAAAAACGGTTCTCCCAGATAAGAGAGCTATGGCTGACTCAAGGCCATTCCAGCAGGTGCAAGTGGAGGAGTGGGGAATCAAACCCAGTCCTCCCAGATAAGAGAGCTCTGGCTGACCCAAGGCCATTCCAGCAGTTGCAAGTGGAGGAGTGGGGAATCAAACCCGGTTCTCCCATATAAGAGAGCTCTGGCTGACCCAAGGCCATTCCAGCAGGTGCAAGTGGAGGAGTGGGGAATCAAACCCGGTTCTCCCAGATAAGAGAGCTCTGGCTGACCTAAGGCCATTCCAGCAGCTGCAAGTGAAGAAGTGGGGAATCAAACCCGATTCTCCCAGATAAGAGAGCTCTGGCTGACCCAAGGCCATTCCAGCAGCTGCAAGTGAAGAAGTGGGGAATCAAACCCGGTTCTCCCAGATAAGAGAGCTCTGGCTGACCCAAGGCCATTCCAGCAGCTGCAAGTGGAGGAGTGGGGAATCAAACCCGGTTCTCCCAGATAAGAGAGCTCTGGCTGACCCAAGGCAATTCCAACAGGTGCAAATGGGGGAGTGGGGAATCAAACCCAGTTCTCCCAGATAAGAGAGCTCTGGCTGACCCAAGGCCATTCTAGCAGCTGCAAGTGGAGGAGTGGGGAATCAAACCCAGTCCTCCCAGATAAGAGAGCTGTGGCTGACCCAAGGCCATTCCAGCAGTTGCAAGTGGGGGAGTGGGGAATCAAACCCAGTCCTCCCAGATAAGAGAGCTCTGGCTGACCCAAGGCCATTCTAGCAGCTGCAAGTGGAGGAGTGGGGAATCAAACCCAGTCCTCCCAGATAAGAGAGCTGTGGCTGACCCAAGGCCATTCCAGCAGTTGCAAGTGGGGAAGTGGGGAATCAAACCCAGTCCTCCCAGATAAGAGAGCTATGGCTGACCCAAGGCCATTCAAGCAGTTGCAAGTGGAGGAGTGGGGAATCAAACCCGGTTCTCCCAGATAAGAGAGCTATGGCTGACCCAAGGCCATTCCAGCAGGTGCAAGTGGAGGAGTGGGGAATCAAACCCAGTCCTCCCAGATAAGAGAGCTCTGGCTGACCCAAGGCCATTCCAGCAGCTGCAAGTGGAGGAGTGGGGAATCAAACCCAGTCCTCCCAGATAAGAGAGCTCTGGCTGACCCAAGGCCATTCCAGCAGCTGCAAGTGAAGGAGAGGGGAATCAAACCCGGTTCTCCCAGATAAGAGAGCTCTGGCTAACCCAAGGCCATTCCAGCAGGTGCAAGTGGAGGAGTGGGGAATCAAACCCGGTTCTCCCAGATAAGGGAGCTCTGGCTGACCCAAGGCCATTCCAGCAGCTGCAAGTGGAGGAGCGGGGAATCAAACCCGGTTCTCCCAGATAGGAGAGCTATGGCTGACCCAAGGCCATTCCAGCAGCTGCAAGTGGAGGAGTGGGGAATCAAACCCGGTTCTCCCAGATAAGAGAGCTCTGGCTGACCCAAGGCCATTCCAGCAGCTGCAACTGGAGGAGTGGGGAATCAAACCCGGTTCTCCCAGATAAGAGAGCTCTGGCTGACCCAAGGCCATTCCAGCAGCTGCAAGTGGAGGAGGGGGGAATCAAACCCAGTTCTCCCAGATAAGAGAGCTCTGGCTGACCCAAGGCCATTCCAGCAGGTGCAAGTGGAGGAGTGGGGAATCAAACCCGGTTCTCCCAAATAAAAGAGCTCTGGCTGACCCAAGGCCATTCCAGCAGGTGCAAGTGGAGGAGTGGGGAATCAAACCCGGTTCTCCCAGATAAGAGAGCTCTGGCTGACCCAAGGCCATTCCAGCAGCTGCAAGTGGAGGAGTGGGGAATCAAACCCGGTTCTCCCAGATAAGAGAGCTCTGGCTGACCCAAGGCCACTCCAGCAGCTGAAAGTGGAGGAGTGGGGAATCAAACCCGGTTCTCCCAGATAAGAGAGCTTTGGCTGACCCAAGGCCATTCCAGCAGCTGCAACTGGAGGAGTGGAGAATCAAACCCAGTTTGCCCAGATAAGAATCTGCCCACTTAACCACGACCCCAGTCTATTTCACAATGACTGCATGCTCTGCCAGTTCCTTACAGGGATATCCTGCAAAGTGATGACTTGTGTTGCCCAAAAGATGTGAGGGCAGGCGAGGGCTAAAGCAGAGAAAACCCGGAGTCAGGACTGCTTTGTTGTGCTCTAGAGTGCCAACAGAGGCTGTGTGGTCTATTTCTAGGGTTGCCAGCTCTGGGCTGGGAAATTCCTGGAGACTTCGGCGGTGGAGTCTGGTTTCGGGACCTCTGCAGGCTAGAGTGCCCTAGAGTCCACCTTTCGAAGCAGCCATTTTCTCCAGAAAGAGTAGAGAAACCACCGGAAACAATGAAATTTACACATACGTGTATATAAATGCGTTTTAGTGCAAACTTTAAACAAAGCAAGATTATGGAACATTGAGCTATTTTAACACATGAAATCTCCCCACACCGTCTTTCGATAGCTTTGCGAATCGTCTTCCTTCGAAAGGAAAGTGCCTGAGACACTGATGTTCGCAGCAGGAGAGTCTGTGGTTATTCAAGTTGCAGACTATCACCCCTAGCAGCGTGAATTTAGCAAGAGACTTTTCGCCACTTCTATAGACGTTAGTCGGCCACCATTGATCTAGTGAATCTGGTGTTCCTGTTTTTGTTCCTGTGGTTTGTGCTCCTGTAGTCCAGCTGAGGCCAAGCTGGTTATTCAGAAAGAATTCAGCATTATTAATAATAATAATAATAATTTTTTAATTTATATCCCGCCCTCCCCGCCGAAACAGGCTCAGGGCGGCTTACATAACATAAAATACGGCATCACAGTAGCACAGTAATAAAATAGCCCAATTACATAACAGCTATTCCTCAATTAAACATACATTTTACATTAAAACCATCAATTAAAACAATTTCAACCCACAAGAACAGAAAAGGGCAACTAGAATGATTAAAGATTTGGAACACTTTCCCTATGAAGAAAGGTTAAAACGCTTGGGGCTCTTTCGCTTGGAGAAACGTCGACTGCGGGGTGACATGATAGAGGTTGACAAGATTATGCATGGGATGGAGAAAGTAGAGAAAGAAATCCTTTTCTCCCTTTCTCACAATACAAGAACTCGTGGGCATTCAATGAAATTGCTGAACAGTCGGGTTAGAATGGATAAAAGGAGGTACTTCTTCACCCAAAGGGTGATTAACATGTGGAATTCACTGCCACAGGAGGTGGTGGCGGATACAAGCATAGCCAGCTTCAAGAGGGGGTTAGATAAAAATATGGAGCAGAGGTCCATCTGTGGCTATTAGCCACAGTGTGCATATGTATATATATATATATATATATATATATATATGTGTGTGTGTGTGTGTGTGTATAAAATTTGGCCACTGTGTGATACAGAGTGTTGGACTGGAGGGGCCACTGGCCTGATCCAACATGGCTTCTCTTATGTTCTTATGTGACACAGAGTGTTGGACTGGATGGGCCATTGGCCTGATCCAACATGGCTTCTTTTATGTTCTTATGTGACACAGAGTGTTGGACTGGATGGGCCATTGGCCTGATCCAACACGGCTTCTCTTATGTTCTTATGTGACACAGAGTGTTGGACTGGATGGGCCACTGGCCTGATCCAACATGGCTTCTCTTATGGTCTTATGTCTGGGGCAGTGATGCTCTGTCTTCTTGGTGCTTGGGGGGCACAGTGGCAGGGCTTCCAGTCTCCTGGCACCTGGTTCTTTTGGCCACTGTGAGACACAGAGTGTTGGACTGGATGGGCCATTGGCCTGATCCAACATGGCTTCTCTTATGTTCTTATGTGACACAGAGTGTTGGACTGGATGGGCCATTGGCCTGATCCAACATGGCTTCTCTTATGGTCTTATGTCTGGGGCAGTGATGCTCTGTCTTCTTGGTGCTTGGGGGGCACAGTGGCAGGGCTTCCAGTCTCCTGGCACCTGGTTCTTTTGGCCACTGTGAGACACAGAGTGTTGGACTGGATGGGCCATTGGCCTGATCCAACATGGCTTCTCTTATGTTCTTATGTTCACAGATTAATTTGGTGCTATGATCGTAATATAACATAGCTTTGCATGACGATGGTGCAGTAATTCCACATTAAAAAGCCAGCTGGTCTTGCAAGCCCGGCAGAACTGGTTAAGGTCCCGCAAGGCCCGTACTTCTTCTGGTAACTGGTTCCACCAGTGGGGAGCTGTAACCGAGAAGGCCCTCTCTCCCTTGTCATTTTCAATTTGGCCTCCTTCGGGCCAGGGATTGTCAGCAGATAATTACAATGAGAGCGGACTCCCCGCCTCATCTTAAAGATAAAACACACTATCCGTCAAATTAAAGTGTTAGTTGAGAATGTGAACGGTCAGGATGAAAGGTTTAAGTATCACATGCTGTTTGTCATTATTGTTCATCCCGCTGGAATTTTTCTTTTATCCGTCTTAACGTGGGAGGCATTCCCCTTTAAACACACGTTTCTCTGGGTGATTGAATGAGCCACACAGATTGCGAACAAGCCGGCAGCAGCTGATGAGAGCATGCGTAGACCCATGTTGAAAGAAACGAGCTGAGGGTGAGTTTGCATTATAATTCTATATTAAGGAAGAACAGATTGGGTTGTATATTTATGGCATGTTATTAATAACAGCTCTGTGTAACATCAGGAAAGGAGGCTGACAAAGTGATAGAAACCGTGAGGAGTCCTTTCATAAGCGGTTCCCTCCTTACTCTCTCCACATCGTTAGGAGTCGGGCATTGAGGAGAAGAGTGCTCACCAACAACTGGGTGAGTCTACACGGAGGAAGGCGATTCACAAGGCTATTGAAAGACTGTGTGGGGAAATCTGATGTGTTGAAAGCTCAACGTTCCATAATCTTGTTTTGTTTAAAGTTTGCACTAAAACACTTTTATACACATGCATGTGTAAATTTCATTGTTTCCGGTGGTTTCTTAACTATTCACGTCAGGGGTGGCCAACGGTAGCTCTCCAGATGTTTTTTGCCTACAACTCCCATCAGCCCCAGCCAGCACGGCCAATGGCTGGGGCTGATGGGAGTTGTAGGCAAAAAAAGTCTGGAGAGCTACCGTTGGCCACCCCTGATTTACATTGATTACACCGGCTCCAGTTGTATTAATCCAGTTGTGCAGAAAAGGGCAACTAGAATGATTAAAGGTTTGGAACACTTTCCCTATGAAGAAAGGTTAAAACGCTTGGGGCTCTTTAGCTTGGAGAAACGTCGCCTGCGGGGTGACATGATAGAGGTTTACAAGATTATGCATGGGATGGAGAAAGTAGAGAAAGAAGTCCTTTTCTCCCTTTCTCACAATACAAGAACTCGTGGGCACTCCATGAAATTGCTGAGCAGTCAGGTTAAAATGGATAGAAGGAAGTACTTCTTCACCCAAAGGGTGATTAACATGTGGAATTCACTGCCACAGGAGGTGGTGGTGGCTACAAGCAGAGACAGCTTCAAGAGGGGATTGGATGAAAATATGGAGCAGAGCCACAGTATATATATGGGCCATTGGCCTGATCCAACATGGCTTCTCTTATGTTCTTATGTGACACAGAGTGTTGGACTGGATGGGCCATTGGCCTGATCCAACATGGCTTCTCTTATGTTCTTAGTCATGTTCTCTAGAAAGGCTGATCTCTGTAGCCTGGAGATCAGTTGTGATTCCAGGAGATCTCCAGTCAAGACCTGGAGGTTAGCAACCCCATCCATTGCTCCTGTTTTGGAGTGTGGGAATAATTTTGTGGGATTGCATATAAAGACAATAAAAGACAATAAAAGGTTTGGAAGCCCATTGCAAAATGTGAATTTGTTATCATACGGTTCAGTCTATGCCATGTGGAGATCTCTGGAAGCAAAGCCATGGTTGTTACCTAGGGAATAGTAGCTGTACACCGTGACGGATCCCGGCTGAATGAGACCAGCCTCAAAATACTTGTAAGCTTTGAATTCCAGACACTCATCTTCCAAATGGGAAACCTGGGATGGAAAGAGGGAACACAAAGAGATGGGGAAGACATGGTTGTGTGCCACCAGATTTCCAATGGAGACAAATCATGTCTCAGTGTTGCCCTGTGTGATCCTGAGGAAGTTGTTCCAGAACAACCAGAACTTCTTCGTTGGGAGAAAGTGTCACTGAGTCACAGCAAAACTCATGGCAATCCTGGAGGGTTTTCATGGCAAGAGAGTTGCCACTGCCTGCCTCTGCACTGTGACCTTGGACTTCCCGCAGTCTCCCATCCGCTGACCGATTCCCACTAACCTTCCGCCGCTCTCACGCTCCCCTTCTCTGCAGGGCTTCAGTCGGATTTCACCCGATCTGCCCGGGGGCTGCAACCAGCTCCGCCTTTTTCGCACAGCAAACAGAAACCGGTTTTTACAGGATCTCGTTTGCTGCGCGAAAGAGGCGGAGCAAGTCGCAAGTGCGCAGATAGTGTGAAATCGGACGGAAGTCCCGCTGAGAAGAGGAGAGCGAGAGCGAGGGAAGGCTAGTGGGAAATCGGTCTCTGATTAACTTCGGAGCTGCGATGAGATCGGCCTGGCCTGGGCCATCCAGGTCAAGGCAAGAGACAAGCAGAGGTGGTTTGCCATTGCCGGCCCTTGCATAGTGACTTCCTCAGGGGCCTCCCATCCGGGTACTAAGTAGGGCCCACCCTGCTCAGCTTCTGAGATCTGGCAAGACTAGGCCGCCTGGGCCTTCCAGGTCATGGAAGAACTTCTGTACCTTGTCCAAATAGATGATGAGGTTCCCCCTCTCCGACTTGACGGTGTCGATCTCATACTTGGAGATGTATCTGTCCACCCCTTCTGAAAGCTAAACACAGAACGAAAACATGAGGCCCTGCTCAGAGCACAGGAGAGCAACCATTCCGGAGCCTCCCAGAGGCACTGACAGAAACATGTGACGTCACTCTGGAAGGGCCTCTCTTCCCTGAAAATGTCCCAGATGTTTCACCTGAGCAGGGATATACCCCTCCCTCCCAGTTGCTTTGGGGAGGAACGGTGGCTCAGTGGTAGAGCATCTGCTTGGTAAGCAGAAGGTCCCAGGTTCAATTCCCAGCATCTCCAGTTAAAAGGACCAGGCAGGAGGGGAAAGACCCTGACCCGAGACCCTGGCTCAGTGGTAGAGCATCTGCTTGGTAAGCAGAAGGTCCCAGGTTCAATCCCCAGCATCTCCAGTTAAAAGGACCAGGCAGGAGGGAAAGACCCTGACCCGAGACCCTGGCTCAGTGGTAGAGCATCTGCTTGGTAGCAGAAGGTCCCAGGTTCAATCCCCAGCATCTCCAGTTAAAAGGACCAGGCAGGAGGGAAAGACCCTGACCCGAGACCCTGGCTCAGTGGTAGAGCATCTGCTTGGGAAGCAGAAGGTCCCAGGTTCAATCCCTCAGCATCTCCAGCTAAAAAGGGTCCAGGCAAAATAGGCGTGAAAAACCTCAGCTTGAGACCCTGGAGAGCCGCTGCCAGTCTATGTAGACAATACTGACTTTGATGGACCGAGGGTCTGATTCAGTAGAAGGCAGTTTCATATGTTCATAGGCCTCACCAGGAAATGAATCAGCAGTTCTTCAAGAGGAAAAGAAAGAGTTTTGAGTGGAAAGCAAAGCAACTGGGAGGAAGGGGTGTGTATCCCTGCTCAGGTGAAACATCTGGGACATTTCCAGGGAAGAGAAGAGAGATTAGAAAAGAGCAGAGGAGTATCTCAGAAGGGTTTTGCGCATCTGTACTCCAGAACAAGTCATTTACCATGTCTAATTACACAATTGTTCTGTGTCCATCTTAGGCTAATCGCTTGCACACGAAAATATGCTTTAAACCCCGTATTAAGTCGGACATCTAAAGCAATTCCTGGAGAAATCTGCTTCTTTGCCAGGGCTCAGATTCGCAAAGTAGCTTCCATAACACAGCATCGGGTGAATAAAAGAGCAGGGCAGCAGTTCAATATATGCCAATCTGATACTGCCCAATCTATGGGCTCTATGGTGAAGGAGCCAAGGGATTTTGGCCAGTGTGAGTCCATCTAGTCCATCCCCCTGTTTCACCAGAGGCCAACCAGTTCCTCCGGAGAGCCAAAAACAGGGCAGAAAGGCTGAGGCCTTCCCCTGAGAAGAGCATCAGAAGAGCCCTGCTGGGTCAGACCAGGGAGGGTCCATCCTAGTCCAGCCACCTGTCCCCACACAGGGCCAGCCTGTTCCTCTGGAGAACCAACAACAGGGCAGAGAGGCCGAGGCCTTCCCCTGAGAAGAACATCAGAAGAGCCCTCCTGGATCAGACCAGGGAGGGTCCATCTAGTCCAGCCTCCTGCCTCACAAAGTGGCCACCCAGGTCCTCTGACAACAGGGAAGAAAGGCTGAGGCCTTCCCCTGAGAAGAAGATCAGGAGAGCCCTACTGGGTCAGACCAGTGAGGGTCCATCTAGTCCATCCTCCTGTTTCACACAGGGGCCAGTCAGTTCCTCTGGAGGGCCAACAACAGGTAGAAAGGCCGAGGCCTTCCCCTGACAAGAACATGAGAAGAGCCCTGCTGGGTCAGACCAGGAGGGTCCATCTAGACCAGCCTCCTGTCTCACACAGGGGCCAACCAGTTCCTCTGGAGGGCCAACAACAGGGGCAGAAAGGCTGAGGCCTTCCCCTGAGAAGAACATCAGAAGAGCCCTACTGGGTCCTGACAGTGAGGGTCCATCTAGTCCATCCTCCTGTCACACACAGAGGCCAACCAGTTCCTCTGCAGGGCCAACAACAGGGCAGAGAGGCTAAGGCCTTCCCCTGAGAAGAGCATCAGAAGAGCCCTGCTGAATCAGACCAGTGAGGGTCCATCTAGTCCAGCCTCCTCTTTCACACAGGGGCCAGCCAGCTCCTCTGGAGAGCCAACAACAGGGTAAAAGAGGCCAAGGCCTTCCCCTGAGAAGAGCATTAGAAGAGCCCTGCTGAATCAGGCCAGCGAGGGTCCATCTAGTCAGCCTCCTGTCTCATACAGGGGCCAGCCAGTTCCTCTGGAGAACCAACAACAGGGCAGAGAGGCCAAGGCCTTCCCCTGAGAAGAACATCAGGAGAGCCCTACTGGGTCAGACCAGGGAGGGTCCATCTAGTCCAGCCTTCTGCCTCACACAGTGGCCAGCCAGTTCCTCTGGAGAACCAACAACAGGGAAGAAAGGCTGAGGCCTTCCCCTGAGAAGAACATCAGAAGAGCCCTACTGGGTCTGACCAGTGAGGGTCCATCTAGTCCATCCTCCTGTCACACACAGAGGCCAACCAGTTCCTCTGGAGGGCCAACAACAGGGCAGAGAGGCTAAGGCCTTCCCCTGAGAAGAGCATCAGAAAGAGCCCTGCTGAATCAGACCAGTGAGGGTCCATCTAGTCCAGCCTCCCTCTTTCACACAGGGGCCAGCCAGCTCCGCTGGAGAGCCAACAACAGGGCAGAGAGGCCAAGGCCTTCCCCTGAGAAGAAACATCAGGAGAGCCCTACTGGGTCAGACCAGGGAGGGTCCATCTAGTCCAGCCTTCTGCCCTCACACAGTGGCCAGCCAGTTCCTCTGGAGAACCAACACAGGGAAGAAAGGCTGAGGCCTTCCCCTGAGAAGAACATCAGGAGAGCCCTACTGGGTCAGACAAGTGAGGGTCCATCTAGTCCATCCTCCTTTTTCACACAGGGGCCAGCCAGTTCCTCTGGAGGGGCCAACAGCAGGGCAGAGAGGCCGAGGCCTTCCCCTGAGAAGAACATCAGAAGAGCCCTGCTGGATCAGACCAGGGAGGGGTCCATCTAGTCCAGCCTCCTGCCTCACAAAGTGGCCAGTCAGTTCTTCTGCAGAACCAACAACAGGGCAGAAAGGCTGAGGCCTTCCTCTGAGAAGAACATCAGGAGAGCCCTACTGGGTCAGACAAGTGAGGGTCCATCTAGTCCATCCTCCTGTTTCACACAGGGGCCAGTCAGTTCCTCTGGAGGGCCAACAACAGGGTAGAAAGGCCGAGGCCTTCCCCTGACAAGAACATCAGAAGAGCCCTGCTGGGTCAGACCAGGGAGGGTCCATCTAGACCAGCCTCCTGTCTCACACAGGGGCCAACCAGTTCTCTGGAGGGCCAACAACAGGGCAGAAAGGCTGAGGCCTTCCCCTGAGAAGAACATCAGAAGAGCCCTACTGGGTCTGACCAGTGAGGGTCCATCTAGTCCATCCTCCTGTCACACACAGAGGCCAACCAGTTCCTCTGCAGGGCCAACAACAGGGCAGAGAGGCTAAGGCCTTCCCCTGAGAAGAGCATCAGAAGAGCCCTGCTGAATCAGACCAGTGAGGGTCCATCTAGTCCAGCCTCCTCTTTCACACAGGGGCCAGCCAGCTCCTCTGGAGAGCCAACAACAGGGTAAAGAGGCCAAGGCCTTCCCCTGAGAAGAGCATTAGAAGAGCCCTGCTGAATCAGGCCAGCGAGGGTCCATCTAGTCCAGCCTCCTGTCTCATACAGGGGCCAGCCAGTTCCTCTGGAGAACCAACAACAGGGCAGAGAGGCCAAGGCCTTCCCCTGAGAAGAACATCAGGAGAGCCCTACTGGGTCAGACCAGGGAGGGTCCATCTAGTCCAGCCTTCTGCCTCACACAGTGGCCAGCCAGTTCCTCTGGAGAACCAACAACAGGGAAGAAAGGCTGAGGCCTTCCCCTGAGAAGAACATCAGGAGAGCCCTACTGGGTCAGACAAGTGAGGGTCCATCTAGTCCATCCTCCTTTTTCACACAGGGGCCAGCCAGTTCCTCTGGAGGGCCAACAACAGGGTAGAAAGGCCGAGGCCTTCCCCTGACAAGAACATCAGAAGAGCCCTGCTGGGTCAGACCAGGGAGGGTCCATCTAGACCAGCCTCCTGTCTCACACAGGGGCCAACCAGTTCCTCTGGAGGGCCAACAACAGGGCAGAAAGGCTGAGGCCTTCCCCTGAGAAGAACATCAGAAGAGCCCTACTGGGTCTGACCAGTGAGGGTCCATCTAGTCCATCCTCCTGTCACACACAGAGGCCAACCAGTTCCTCTGCAGGGCCAACAACAGGGCAGAGAGGCCAAGGCCTTCCCCTGAGAAGAACATCAGGAGAGCCCTACTGGGTCAGACCAGGGAGGGTCCATCTAGTCCAGCCTTCTGCCTCACACAGTGGCCAGCCAGTTCCTCTGGAGAACCAACAACAGGGAAGAAAGGCTGAGGCCTTCCCCTGAGAAGAACATCAGGAGAGCCCTACTGGGTCAGACAAGTGAGGGTCCATCTAGCCCATCCTCCTTTTTCACACAGGGGCCAGCCAGTTCCTCTGGAGGGCCAACAGCAGGGCAGAGAGGCTGAGGCCTTCCCCAAGAAGAACATCAGAAGAGCCCTGTTGGATCAGACCATTGAGGGGCCATCTAGTCCAGCCTCCCATCTCACACAGTGGCCAGCCAGTTCCTCTGGAGGGCCAACAACAGAGCAGAGAGGCCCTGAGAAGAACATCAGAAGAGCCCTGCTGGGTCAGACCAGTGAGGGTCCATCTAGTCCAGCCTCCCGTCTCACACAGTGGCCAGCCAGCTCCTCTGGAGGGCCAGCAACAGGGCAGAGAGGCTGAGGCCTTCCCCTGAGAAGAACATCAGAAGAGCTGGCCCCTTCCCTTCATACTTCCCTCATGGTGTATTTCAGAGTGCTCACTTTTATAGTGCATAAAACAAACTCTACTTAAAAACACTCTAAAATTTGAGATTGTAAGACAAAGCACCTCTTCCCTCTATCTCCCCTTTTTCTTGCTGCTGCTGGGCATGATACAAGTCCACCCGCCACCCCCACTGGTGGCAATTCCCACATGGCCCCCAGCCTCTGATGCTACTGGGTTTCCTGCCCCTCCCCAGTCACCACAGCCCTCCATATGGGGGGGGGGGCGTAATTGAAACTCCTATTGCATTTTTTAAACCTTTTCAGATTTTTCTGCAAACCTGAGCCTGTCTCCCAAATAGGGTTGTCAAGTCCAATTCAAGAAATATCTGGGGACTTTGGGGGTGGAGCCAGGAGATATTGGGGCGGAGCCAGGAGCAAGGGTGTGACAAGCATCATTGAACTCCAAGGGAGTTCTGGCCATCACATTTAAAGGGACCGCACACCTTTTTAAATGTCCTCCTTCCATACGAAATAATGAAGGATAGGGGCTCCTTCTTTTGGGGATCATAAAATTGGACCCCCTGGTCCAATCCTTTTGAAACTTGGGAGGTATTTTGGGGAGAGGCACAGATGCTATACTGAAAATTTGATGCCTCTACCTCAAACAACAGCCCCCCCCAGAGCCCCCAATACCCGTGGATCAATTCCCCATCATTCCCTACAGGAATTGTTCATGGAGGGGCAAGGTGGCTGTGCGGGAGGAGCTTCCCCACCGGTCAGCTGGCTGGGGGAGGGGGGAAGCCTGTAAAACTGGGGGATCCCCCGCTGGGACTTGGGGGACTGGAAGCCTACTCCCAAGTTTGCCGATTGATATGTCTTTTTATCACGTGGGCCCAATCTGCTGATTTAAGTATCTGCAGATTAGGCGATGCTTGGCTATTAGATGTAAGATACTCAGGGCTTCCTTTTGTAGCAAGTGTAAAAGACTGGGGAAGCAATGGCAAGGAAAGGAAAGGAAAGGAAAGGAAAGGAAAGGAAAGGAAAGGAAAAGGAAAGGAAAGGAAAGGAAAAGGAAAGGAAAGGAAAGGAAAGGAAAGGAAAGGAAAGGAAAGGAAAGGAAAGGAAAGGAAAGGAAAGGAAAGGAAAGGAAAGGAAAGGAAAGGAAAGGTCCCCTGTGCAAGCTCCAGTCATTTCCAACTCTGGGTGATGTTGCTTTCACAACGTTTTCACGGCAGACTTTTGATGGGGTGATTTGCCATTGCCTTCCCCAGTTCTCTACACTTTCCCCCCAGCAAGCTGGGGACTCCTTTGACCGACCTCGGAAGGAGGGAAGGCTGAGTCAACCTTGGGCTGGCTACCTGAACCAGCTTTCACTGGGATCGAACTCAGGTCGTGAGCAGAGAGTTCAGATCACAGTACTGCAGTACTGCTGCTTTACCACTCTGCGCCACGGGGCCGCAATGGCAAACCACCCAGTAAAAAGGTCTGCCGTGAAAACGTTGTGAAAGCAACGTCACCCCAGAGTCGGAAACGACTGGTGCTTTTACAGGGGACCTTTCCTTTCCTTTCCTATGGAAAAGAGGCCGGTGACATACACAATCGTCCCACCTACCTTCTTAAGATCTTCAATGGCAGGGCTATAACCGGTGAGCATGGAGACATCGATGATGGTCATGGTGGCATCAGTACTACGGAGATACCTGCAAGCAGAGACCGAGGGAAAGTTCACTCAGAATGCATTTCTCAGCTCAGAGAGGGACATGTGTAGTTCTGTGAAGAAGTGGCAGGCCTCCGATTCAGCAGGAGCTCACAGAAGCACAGCTCCTGAGCCTTTCTGAGGGTTCCCCCTCTTCCTCCCCACCTACCTTGTCCACTGAATAGGAGGTGCAGCTATATAACAATCCCTGGATTGGGAGAGTAGGCAGCCAGCCAGCCACCAGGGCCTTTGCCACACCCCCAGCAGCCCTCATTCACTCCTGCAGAAGCCCACGCCACCCTTTCTCCACTTCGTATGTGATTTTGGGTGGGGGTGGCTTGCTGGCCTTTTGACTGGGGAGGGACAGCCCAAGAGAGCCCCAGGCGAGCGAGGCCTGCTTGGGCTGGCTGGATTTCTAGGCAGCCCAAGCAGGCCTTGCTTGCCTGGGACTCTCCTTTCTTGCAGCTGGTTGCTTTTTGGGGGGAGGGCAGCATATGCTAATGAGCTCCGCCACCTATTTTTCTACAAAACGACCTCTGAGAAGTGGTGTTTTTTCCCTGGAAAGTTTGAAATGAGCAAAGCCTCCACTTGGCATTTTTTTTTAAAAAGTTTTTTCTTCTGGGTGGAAAACAGGTGTCTGGGGTGGGGGTAGAGGAGGAGGGAAGTCAGTTTAATGGCTAATGTGACCTTGGGCCAGCCACAAGTTCTCTCAAAGCTGTTCTGCCCAAAAGCAGTTTATGTGAAAATACGCAATAGGCTACACAGAGAAATGAAGTTGCAACCAAATAAAACAAACCACCCTGTGAAGAATACTATTACAAAGCGTAATTGATACAAGGAAAAGAGTGCATTTCAGCAACCTCATAATTTTACATACCGCATGTGCATATTTATGCACATATATACTCCATTGTGCAAATAATCCAAAACATCGTAAGTCCAGAAAAGAGCTGGTCTCTGAGGTGATCCTGGATTCAAAAAAGGCTCTGAAGCAAGAAAGGGCCGCCCCCCCTCCCGACCTCACCCCCCCCCCCCAAAAAAGGCAAATGCAATTTGGGGCTGTATCAACAGAAGTCCAGATCACGTGAAGTGATGGTATCGCTTTACTCTGCTCTGGTCAGACCTCACCTGGAGTCTTGTGTTCAGTTTTGGGCACCACATTATAAGAAGGATATAGACAAGCTGGAACAGGTCCAGAGGAGGGCAACGAAGATGGTAAGGGGTCTGGAGACCAAGTCCTATAAGGAAAGGTTGAAGGAGCTGGGGATGTTTAGCCTGGAGAGGAGGCAGCTGAGATGTGATAGGATCACCATCTTCAAGTACTTGAAGGGCTGTCCTATAGAGGATGGTGTGGAATTGTTTTCTGTGGCCCCAAAGGTAGGACCAGAACTAATGGGTTGAAATTAAATCAAAAGAGTTTCCGGCTCAACATTAGGAAGAACTTCCTGACAGTTAGAGCGGTTCCTCAGTGGAACAGGCTTCCTCGGGAGGTGGTGGGCTCTCCTTCCTTGGAGGTTTTTAAGCAGAGGCTAAATGGCCATCTGACAGCAATGAAGATCCTGTGAATTTAGGGGGAGGTGTTTGTGAGTTTCCTGCATTGTGCAGGAGGTTGGACTAGATGACCCTGGAGGTCCCTTCCAACTCTATGATTCTAAGCTACTTGTTCCACGGTTGCTCTGAACTGCCATCATGACCCAGAGTAACCTTTAATGCCCACCTGGTGCAGATTTGGATCTTGACGGCTCCAAGGACTCCATCTTGTGCGTTGCCTAGAATGGTTTTGAGAGAAGGAGAGAAATTAGCCTCTTTGCAGAACACCCATGCTGTGTGAAATGGCCAGGAAGAGACTGTTCACCTGACACCAGAGTCTGGCCAAAAAAAGGATCTGTCCACCAGCTATGCACCCGTCTTTCACTTGCTCACTAAAAAGATCCCTTTGCATTTTTTTTTTACGTTTTGCACAGAGGTTGTCACAAACGGATGCACACATTCTAACCTATGCCTTTATTGAAGCTGGTAGTGCTCACATGTGTGGCTGAAGTAGGGATGCCAGACTCCAGGTGGGGCCTGGAGATCCCTCATATTTCAACTGATTGCCAGACTGCAGAGATCAGCTCCCCTAGAGAAAATGGCTTGCTTTGGAGGGTTGGCTCTAGAGCGTTATATCCCTCTGATATCCCTCCCCTACCTAAATCCTGCCCTCCCGAGGCTCTGACGTCCAAAACTCCAGGAATTTCCCAACCCAGAGTTGGCAACCTTAATCTTAGCCCATAAGTCTGTAAGGCATCCATGCACAGGAATACTAGCAATGGGTGCTCCATTTCCGTATGGGTGCAAAGCACTGTTAAGATGTAGCAGCTCAAGATCACCCCAGCAAGAGGTTTTCAAGGGAAGTACCATATTTTTCGGTCCAGTAGATGCTCCGGACCATTAGACGCAGGTGCCTGGCTGGGAGACAAGCGGCGAGATCGCTCCCTCCGCCCCCACCGCAAACCCAGCACTTCGCAGGGAGCGATCTCGCCGCTTGTCTCCCAGCCAGGCACGCAGGCACGGGGGGAAGCACGCCGCCCCCTCCACAGCTGGCGCTCGCGAAGCACTGGGTTTGTGGAGGGGGTGGGTGCTTCCTCCGTGCCTGTCTGCCTGGCTTCAGCTGATGCTTACAGCAAGCGCTGGGATCGGAGGGCGGAGGGAGCGATCCTGGCGCTTGCTGTAAGCGTCAGAGCTGGAGCCAGGCAGGCAGGCGTGGGGGAAGCGCCGGGATCAGAGGCGGAGGCAGCGGATCGCCCCCCCTCCCCCGGAGGAAGGTACGTACCTTCGCTCCATAAGACGCACACACTTCCCCCCCACTTTTTTTTGGGGGGGGGAGTGCGTCTTATGGTGCGAAAAATATGGTAATCGTGCGGAAGTGTCTTGCCGTTGCCTTCCTGTCTCCAGATACATCCCCTGCAATGTTCCCTCTAAGCTGCGGGGTCTTGTGAGAAAAAATCCTGCTTCGTGAGCTACTGGCATTGAAGTTGTGAGCTACAGCATAAATTCGCTTGCTCTAGGACCATTTTTTTCCTGAGGGGAGAGAAAAATGTGTGAGTCAGAGGCTAAAAAAATTGTGAACTAGCTCACACTAACTCAGCCCAGAGGGAACACTGGCCCCCTGTATCGCGGTTTAAATAGAATTGCTGCAAATCCTCAGGAATTCTGCAGCCGTTCAATTCAAGAGAAACCAGGAAAGTTTTCTAGCCACTCAAATCCCACCGTTATGACTTACGGAGCTGGAAGGGTGTGACAGTCACATTCAGATCAAAATTCCTGCAGGGGACAGCCTCTTCGCGGACTTTTGCATTGTACATGGTCACTACAGTCAGGGTGGCCTGGCCGGGGCCCGTCACTTTCACGGTGAAGTCTTCGTTGATCTTGGTCTGGAAAGGAAGCAAGATTCATGCTCATTTTCAATGTGCCAGGGTGTCACACGAAAGAGATATTAAGCGTGCAAAGGACAAGTAGTAGGAGGAGATACTTATCTTCCTCCCCCACAACAGATACTCTGTGAGGTGGATGGGGTTGAGAAAGCTCTGACAGAAACTGCCCTTTCAAGGACAACTCCTGCCATAGCTCTGGCTGACCGAAGGTCATTCCAGCAGCTGCAAGTGGAGGAGTGGGGAATCAAACCCGGTTCTCCCAGATAAGAGTCCCCGCACTTAACAACTACACCAAACTGGCTCTCTTACAAACACCCTGTGGGGTGGGTGGGACTGAGAGAGCTCTGACAGAAGCTGCCCCCTCAAGGACAACTCCTGCAAGAACTATGGCTAACCCAAGGCCATTCCAGCAGGTGCAAGTGGAGGAGTGGGGAATCAAACCCGGTTCTCCCAGATAAGAGTCTACGCACTTAACCACTACACCAAACTGGCTTTCTTACAAACACCCTGTGGGGTGGGTGGGGCTGAGAGAGTTCTGACAGAAACTGCCCTTTCAAGGACAACCCCTGCCAGAGCTATGGCTGACCCAAGGCCATTCCAGCAGGTGCAAGTGGAGGAGTGGCGAATCAAACCCGGTTCTCCCAGATAAGAGAGCTCTGGCTGACCCAAGGCCATTCCAGCAGCTGCAAGTGGAGGAGTGGGGAATCAAACCCGGTTCTCCCAGATAAGAGAGCTCTGGCTGACCCAAGGCCATTCCAGCAGCTGCAAGTGGAGGAGTGGGGAATCAAACCCGGTTCTCCCAGATAAGAGAGCTCTGGCTGACCCAAGGCCATTCCAG
Source organism: Heteronotia binoei (assembly GCF_032191835.1). Lineage (NCBI taxonomy): Eukaryota > Metazoa > Chordata > Lepidosauria > Squamata > Gekkonidae > Heteronotia > Heteronotia binoei. The sequence goes on from NC_083235.1 coordinate 2,773,025, forward strand.
CAGGTGCAAGTGGAGGAGTGGCGAATCAAACCCGGTTCTCCCAGATAAGAGAGCTCTGGCTGACCCAAGGCCATTCCAGCAGCTGCAAGTGGAGGAGTGGGGAATAAAACCCGGTTCTCCCAGATAAGAGAGCTCTGGCTGACCCAAGGCCATTCCAGCAGCTGCAAGTGGAGGAGTGGGGAATCAAACCCGGTTCTCCCAGATAAGAGAGCTATGGCTGACCCAAGGCCATTCCAGCAGCTGCAAGTGGAGGAGTGGGGAATCAAACCCGGTTCTCCCAGATAAGAGAGCTCTGGCTGACCCAAGGCCATTCCAGCAGCTGCAAGTGGAGGAGTGGGGAATCAAACCCGGTTCTCCCAGATAAGAGAGCTCTGGCTGACCCAAGGCCATTCCAGCAGCTGCAAGTGGAGGAGTGGGGAATCAAACCCGGTTCTCCCAGATAAGAGAGCTCTGGCTGACCCAAGGCCATTCCAGCAGCTGCAAGTGGAGGAGTGGGGAATCAAACCCGGTTCTCCCAGATAAGAGTCCACGCACTTCACCACTACACCAAACTGGCTCTAGTAACACATGGAACGGGGTTTTTAGCTGTCTGCAAGCTAAAACAGTGGAATCTGGAACTCTAAAAGCACACCAGCCCTATGCCTTGTGCCCCAGTCTTAATTCTCTTTTTAAGGGCATCCAGATATGGACACTGTTTGAAGGATGAGTCCACTGTTGCCGTGCATACTCACCATGTTTTGCATTGGTGCGTAACACCTTATGATTGCCACACAGCCACCACTGAGAGCAGATTTTCAAGGGTTTTTAAAGAATCGTTTAAGCATAAATAAACAAATGAAGCACTGAACAAGGTTTTAATCAATGAAGCATACAAGGGCCTTGAGCAAAATACTGAGACTGAAAGGTGCACAGTTCATCTAAAGCAGGGGTGTCAAACATGCAGTTTGGGGGTCAAATTAGGCCCCCGAGCAACTGAGTGTCGTCTGCTTCCTTCTCCCTCTCTCTTGCTTCCTTCTGCATCACAGCTTGCTTTGCCAGGCTCTCTCAATCGCACAGGCAATGGAAGTTAAACAACGACTGTGATGATAAACACATGTCTTCGCAGTGGAGGACGGTAAGCAGTGGGGTGCCGCAGGGCTCGGTACTGGGTCCCATGCTCTTTAACTTGTTCGTAAATGATTTAGAGTTGAGAGTGAGCAGTGAAGTGGCCAAGTTTGCGGATGACACTAAATTGTTCAGGGTGGTGAGAACCAGAGAGGATTGTGAGGAACTCCAAAGGGATCTGTTGAGGCTGGGTGAGTGGGCGTCAACCTGGCAGATGCGGTTCAATGTGGCCAAGTGCAAAGTAATGCACATTGGGGCCAAGAATCCCAGCTACAAATACAAGTTGATGGGGTGTGAACTGGCAGAGACTGACCATGAGAAAGATCTTGGGGTCATGGTAGATAATTCACTGAAAATGTCAAGACAGTGTGCATTTGCAATAAAAAAGGCCAACGCCATGCTGGGAATTATTAGGAAGGGAATTAAAAACATCAGCCAGTATCATAATGCCCCTGTATAAATCGATGGTGCGGTCTCATTTGGAGTACTGTGTGCAGTTCTGGTCGCCGCACCTCAAAAAGGATATTATAGCATTGGAGAAAGTCCAGAAAAGGGCAACTAGAATGATTAAAGGGCTGGAACACTTTCCCTATGAAGAAAGGTTAAAACGCTTGGGGCTCTTTAGCTTGGAGAAACGTCGACTGCGGTGTGACATGATAGAGGTTTACAAGATAATGCATGGGATGGAGAAAGTAGAGAAACAAATACTTTTCTCCCTTTCTCACAATACAAGAACTCGTGGGCATTCGATGAAATTGCTGAGCAGAAAGGTTAAAACGGATAAAAGCAAGTACTTCTTCACCCAAAGGGTGATTAACATGTGGAATTCACTGCCACAGGAGGTGGTGGCGGCCACTAGTATAGCCACCTTCAAGAGGAGGTTAGATAAAAATATGGAGCAGAGGTCCATCAGTGGCTATTAGCCACAGTGTGTGTGTGTGTGTGTGTGTGTGTGTATTTGGCCGCTGTGTGACACAGTATGTTGGACTGGATGGGCCTTTGGCCTGATCTAACATGGCTTCTCTTATGTTCTTATGTTTATCATCATCACAGCAGTTGTTTAACTTCCATTGCCTGTCGCATTGTGATCCCTTTTCCATGTTACATCTCTCAATTGCACAGCAGAGTTACTGAGCCAAGTCTCTCTTCCTTCTATTGACTGAGGCTCCTCCCCCTTCTGGCCCTCTGGGGAAGGAAGGAAAGAGCCAGAGCTTCCTTTGCCCAGTTCCCTGGATCCCATGGGAGAAATACAAAGAAAGCACCTTTAAGTCCAATGAGTGCTAACGTTTTAAGCATGTTTAAAGTTTTAAAAAATATATATTTGTGCTTGTCTGTGTTCTTTATAACATTTATATCTCTGCTTTGTTGTTGTTCAGTCGCACAGTCAATTCCAACTCTTTACAACCCCCTGGACAAAGTCATGCCAGGCCTTCCTGACTTCCACCATCCTCCGAAGTCTGCTCAAATTTGTGTTAGTTACATCAGTAATGCTGTCCAGACATCTCCTCTTTTGCCGCCCCCTTCTTCTTTTACCTTCTGTCTTTCCCAGCATCAGGGTCTTCTCCAGGGAGGGCTCCCTTCTCATTGGGTGGCCAAAGTATTTGAGCTTCAGCTTCAGCATCTGACCTTCCAGGGAACAGTCAGGGTTGATTTCCCTTAAGACAGACTGATTGGATCTTCCTGAAGTCCAAGGGACTCTCAAGAGTATTCTCCAGCACCATATCTCGAAAGCATCTATTCTTCTGCGCTCGGCCTTCCTTAGGGTTCAACTCTCACAGTCAAAGTTTTTGAGCTTCAGCTTCAGCATCTGATCTTCCAGGGAACAGTCTGGGTTGATTTCCCTTAGGACTGGTTTGATCTTCTTGCAGTCCAAGGGACTCCCAAGATTCTTCTCCAGCACCACATCTCTGCTACCTAATCTTAAATAGGTAGACACATGGCCCAACCCAACAAGTCTCAGCCCAACCAGGCAGGCCTGCCCAACAAGGTCTCATTTATGTCAGATCTGGCCCTCATAACAAATAAGTTCGACACCACTGCTCTAAAGTCTGGGGAAGAGAGAAATCAGTGTTGGGTTGGTAGCAAGGGCCCTTGGAGGAGTTGGGATTTCAGACCACTGTCTCCCGACAACCTACGGCCTGCATTATCCACCCTGACATGAAGGTGGATCATCAATAGACACTGTCAAGCAAAACATTTCTCCCAGAAGTTCCATACCTCTTCTGATTTAGCGTGGAGGGCATTTTCAAAGTTGATTCTATACTCAACTGGAGCAGACCGTCTTGGCAACAGAAGAGAAACGCCCAAATCCATGTCCTTTTGGAGCGGGATGTCTGTCTGGTACTGGGCAAGAGCCTGGAACACCATGATAGTTGACTGCAAAGGGAAGGAGAAGACAGAGCAAGTGAAGAAGTCCTCAGAGGAGAGACCTCTCGACATGGCCCTTAGCCCTGAGGAAAGGACGGTCCGTGGACACAGGATGCTGGCGCATTGTGGTGCATTGGAGCAGCGGGGGGCAAGCTGGATGCAGGCATGCTGGTCTCTCACAGGTGTTTCCTGCAGCGCATGTGGGTGGCTTGCTGCCGGCCTTTTGACTGTTAGGGGGGCAGCCAAGGAGAGCCCCAGGTGAGTGAGACCTGCTTGGGCCAGCTCGATCTCTAGCCAGCCCAAGCAGGCCTTGCTCACCCAAGGCTCTCCTTTCTTGCATCAGGTTGCTTTTGGCTAGTGGGTGGTGGTGGCATATGCTAATGAGTTATATTAATGAGCTCCACCACCTATTTTTCTGCAAAACAACCCCTGTGCTGTTGCATTTTGCTAAGGTCCCTCCCCTGTCCAAACTCTACCCTCCCCAAGCCCCTCCCCCAATAACTCCATGAATTTCCCCACCTTGAGTTGGCAACCCTAAGGCCCTCCCTGTAGCCCGCCCCCAAAGGACAGTGACGCAGCCGCTCACCTGAGTGTGGCCGTAGGTCCCCCCGTAATATTTCTGCTGGGTCAGCCATCTTACGACGGGACCAGCCTCATCAAACTTCCTCAGCTTCAGCAGGGCCAGAAGAGCGTAGGAGGTGCCTTCGATGTTGTAGCTGTGAGAGTTGGCTTCTTCCCACCGGTCTCCACCTAAGTAGCGACAGAACAACGTGGAGGAGGAAAATGCGGTCCAGTCACAGAAAAAGAAAAGAAGAAGATGATGATATTGGATTTATATTCTGCCCTATACTCTGAATCTCAGCGTCTCAGAGTGGTCACAATCTCCTTCACCTCCTCACCCCCACAATAGACACCCTGTGAGGTAGGTGGGGCCAGTGCTCCCACTTCCACTGGCCACCTGTATTTTTATCAGGAACCCGTGCTAAGGCAACAGCTCACTTGTTAGCTTACATTTTTGAGAACCAAATAGGAGTCGATTGCACCTTTAAGACCAACTTAGTTTTATTCGGAACGTAAGCTTTCGTGTGCACGTACACTTCTTCAGACGAGGAATGAGGTACAGTAAGCAGAGCCACATATAGCTGGTGGGGTGTGGAACGCCAAGTAGGACAAAGTTAAAAACCAATAGCAGAAGAGTAAAATTAACAAATTCAGAAATTGCTAATGCAACCCAGATCAGAGGTTTTCTGAATGTGTTAATTTTACTCTTCTGCTATTGGTTTTTAACTTCGTACCACCTGGCATTCCAAACCCCACCAGCTATATGTGGCTCTGCTTACTGTACCTCATTCCTCGTCTGAGAAGTGTGCTTAGAGAGCACACGAAAGCTGACGTTCCGAATAAAACTAAGTTGGTCTTAGGTGCAATCGACTCCTATTTGGTTCTACTACTTCAGACCAACATGGCTGCCTACTTGGATCTATTCTTGAGAACCGTTCGTGCAAACAAGAATGTAAGCTATACAAGTGAGCTCTTGCCTTAGCACAGGTTCCTGATAAAAATACAGGCAGCCAGTGGAAGCGGCAGGTGAAACACGAACAGGACCTTGGACTCATGTAGCTGCACCTGTTGGATGGAGGACTGCTGCCTCTACATTATTTGAATATATGGTATTCCTGTGTCTTTCAGCAAGGAAGATCCCAGCAGGCAGCCGTGTTGGTCTGAAGCAATAGAACAAAGCAGTAGACAAGTGCCCCTTTAAGAGCAACTAAGTTTTATCCAGAATGTAAGCTTTCGTATGCTCTTAAGCGGACTTCATCAGACAAGTGGGAATGGGAATGAAGAAATTCTTAATAGAAGTGGGCAGTGTGGAATCATGGGAATGTTTTTAGCAGATTAAAAGAATCACAAATAGGGATCTGTGTTTGTTGAAAAAACACCGGAGTGGAGGGTGATGAAAATCAGACTGCCGTGGTAGGTGCGAAGTGCCATAAATCTAGGTAACATTCTGGCCTTGTTAGTTTAAGCAGAGGGCATGGTTTCTCAAGAGATTATAACATCCATATAGTTTGCCATAGGATGGGTTGGTATATGCAATAAGACAAACAGCCAATATCCCTCATTTGAGTATGTCAATACAAAAAAAACAAAAAAACCCCAAATATTCTGATACACTGTTCTAAAAGAGAAATAATATGTTAGCCGTTAGAAAAACAGGGTGCATTAAAGCAGGGGTCCTCAAACTACGGCCCGCGGGCCAGATGCGGCCCGCTGAGGACGTTTGTGTGGCCCGCCGGGTTATGGCAAAATTAGACCGGAAGTGACGTTCAACCTAAACTCGCGTTAGCAACACACACTTCTGGCACTGGGCTGAGGCGGCGGAGACAGTGTGAGGTGATACCAAGGTGAGGTGAGTTCCCAGGCCGGGGTGTGTGGTGTGGGGAAGGGAGAGAGATGCAGAAGACGGAGAACTGACGGCCCGCGGCCTTGTACAGTAACGGCAGTCTGGCCCTCCAACAGTCTGAGGGACAGTGAACTGGCCCCCTATTTAAAAAGTTTGAGGACCCCTGCATTAAAGTATAGTGAAAGGTGGATTAGTATATGTAATGAGACAAACAGCCCACATCCCTCATTTGAGCATGTCAACACACACACACAAAAATTATTCTGATACACTGTTCTAAAAGAGAAATACATTGGAACACTCTTTCTCTCTCTTTTAGAACAGTGTTCCAATGTATTTCACAGTGTTATTTTCCTAGTTTACCTAAACTGTACACTGTGCTTTCCTGTTTGCTCTAATCCCCAGGTGCCAAGGATGCAGCTTCCACTCGGGCGACGACCTAGTGCTTTCCATGGCAGCACTGGGACTCTCCCAATATGTAACACCGCCAACGCACCAGGCTGGGCACACATTAGACCTGATCTTTGCGGCGGGAGTTGGAGTGGATCAGATTTCTGCCGAGGCGGTGCCATGGTCTGACCACTATGCCCCGAGGGCTCATGTGAATACGCCACCTCTACCCCGTCTAGGAGGTGAGCAAGTTTTAGCTCGCCCATGTAGCCAGATAGACCCTTTGTGGCTTCAAACGGCTATGCGGGATCCCTGGCCCTCTGGCGACTCGTTGGATGAACTGGTGGAGAACTGGAATAGCCAGCTCTCCACGGCCATCGACGAGATCGCTCCCCGACATCCTCTTCATCCTCGTTCACGATCCGCTCCATGGTATACCCTGGAGCTGAGATCAATGAAACAGCGATTAAGATGTCTAGAGAGACAATGGCGACATACTCGCGACGAAGCTACGAGAACATCTTATAGGTCATTTATGCGGACCTATGAGATGGCAGTCCAGGCCACAAAGAAGACTTACTTTGCATCCCGGATTGCATCTACGACCTCGTGCCCAGCACAATTGTTTAGTATAATTCGGTCACCAACAATTTTACCACATGGTAAACAAAATATTAGAGAATTGGAAATAGGCTGTGAGGCTTTTGCGAGTTTTTTCGCAGATAAAGTCTCGTCGCTCCGACACGACCTTCCCGCCATACTTGACACAGTGAAAGAACTTGGGGCACCGAGCACGTCTTCTGGTCCAGTTCTGGATTCCTTCAGTCCACTCAGCCTGGAGGAAGTCGACAGGATCCTTTTAGCTGTACGCCCTACGACTTGTAGGTTGGACCCGTGCCCGTCCTGGCTTATAAAAGCTAGCCAGGCGATGCTATGTGAACCACTGCAAGGTATCATCAATAGATCCCTGATAGAAGGGATCTTTCCCACACCCCTTAAAGAGGCTGTGGTCCGTCCCCTCTTGAAAAAACCATCTGCAGATCCCGCCATATTGGTGAACTATCGGCTGGTATAAAACCTTCCCTTTTGGGGTAAGGTTATAGAGCGGGCGGTGGCAATTCAGCTACAGGGATTCCTGGAGGATACTTCCACACTGGATCCATTCCAGTCCGGCTTTCGACCAGGTCACGGGACAGAGACGGTTCTGGTCGCTCTCATGGATGACCTTCTGCGACATCTGGATTGGGGCGGCTCAGCAGTGCTGCTATTATTGGACCTGTCAGCTGCTTTTGATATGGTTGATCATCAGCTACTGACTGGCCGCCTTGCCAACGTAGGGATTCAGGGGTCTGCCTTACAGTGGTTGACCTCCTTTCTCCAAGATCGGGGACAAAGGGTGGTGATAGGGGAGGAGTCATCCCAGAGGCACTCACTCACATGTGGTGTGCCTCAGGGTGCGGTTCTGTCCCCGATGTTATTTAACATCTATATGCGCCCCCTTGCCCACATTGTCAGGATGTATGGACTGGGTTGTCACCAATATACAGACGACACCCAGCTCTATCTATTGATGGGTGGCCAGTCCGACTGTACCCTGGAAAATCTGGACCTGGCTCTTCAAGCCGTAGCATCTTGGCTCAGGCTGAGTTGGCTGAAGTTGAATCCGATAAAGATGGAGGTTCTCTATCTGAGCCGGGGTGGTCTAAGGGGAGGGGTCCAGCTGCCGGCTCTAGACGGGGTGCCATTGATACCGGCCCCTAAGGTCAAGAGCTTGGCCATGTTCCTTGAGTCCTCCCTTACAATGGAGGCCCAGGTAGCAGCCACTATTAGATCCGCCTTTTTTCATCTTCAGTGGGTGCAGCAGCTGGCTCCTTTTCTGGAGCACAATGACTTAGCAATGGTGATCCATGCTACGGTCACCTCAAGAATAGATCACTGTAATGCTCTCTACATGGGGCTACTCTTGACGCTGACTCGGAAACTACAGTTAGTGCAGAACGCTGAGGCACGGCTGTTAATGAGGCTCCCTCGATGGGAGCACATTCAGCCAGTGCTGAAAGAGCTGCACTGGCTACCTGTTGTGTTCCGAGTCCGTTTCAAGGTGTTGGTATTGACCTTTGAAGCCCTTTATGGTCAGGGACCTGTTTATCTGCGGGACCGCCTTTCCCCATATATCCCCCAGAGAGCACTGCATTCAGGGACAAAAAAATCTGCTATCCACCCCTGGACCAAAGGAGGCCAGGTTGCATTTGACACGAGCCAGGGCCTTCTCGGTGGCAGCACCAGAGTTATGGAATGCTCTCCCGGAGGCCATAAGGGCCCTGCGGGACCTTCCTACATTCCGCAGGGCCTGTAAGACCGAATTGTTTCGGCAGGCCTTCGATGTTTAAACTGAGAGAGAGCTGCCACCGGACATCAGCTAGAGTTTCCGGTGGCTGACCGTCTGAAAAGCAGAACCGCCAACTAAGAAATGGTACAGCACCGTGGAATAGTTTTTTAAATTTTAAATTGTATTAATGTTTTATAGATTGTATTGACTTATTGTTTTAAATCGTGTAAACGACTGTTGTGAGCCGCCCTGAGTCCGCTTGCGGAGAGGGCGGGAGAAAAGTCTAATGTAAATAAATAAATAAAATAAACAAGTGGGGGCAGGGGATCCCCTGGTTTGGAGACCCCCCCCCCCCCCGCTTCAGGGTCATCAGAAAGCGGGGGGGAGGGACATTTCTTCTGGGCACTCCATTATTCCCTATGGAGACTGATTCCCATAGGGAATAATGGAGAATTGATCTATGGGTATCTGGGGCTCTGGAGGGGGGCTGTTTTTTGAGGTAGAGGCACCAGATTTGCAGCATAGCATCTAGTACCTCTCTTCAAAACACCCTCCAAGTTTCAAAAAGAGTGGACCGGGGGGTCCAATTCTATGAGCCTCAAAAGAATGTTGCCCTATCCTTTGTTATTCCCAAGGGAGGGAAGGCATTTAATAATAATACCTTTTATTTATATCCCGCCCTCCCCGCCGAGGCAGGCTCAGGGCGGCTAACAACATTAATCAATATAACAAATGATACAATACCTTAACAGTAGATAAAAATTAATTAAAATTCTAAAAGCAATAAAACAATACAATTTACATCTTGGTGCTGTTCTGACCAGTAACAAAAATCATTTAAGCAGACTCTCAGTGTTTAGTCGGTGAAGGCTTCACTAAAGAGGAAGGTCTTGCAGGCCCTGCGGAAATGGTCAAAGTCCCGCAGGGCCCGTACTTCCTCTGGGAGCTGGTTCCACAGGTGTGGGGCCACAACAGAGAAGGCCCGAGTACGGGTACTCTGCAGTCTTGCTTCCTTCGGCCCAGGAATAGTCAGCAGGTCTTTCCCTGCTGACCTCAGTGCTCTCTGGGGTTCGTATGGGGAAAGACGGTCCCTCAGGTAGGCAGGTCCTCGGCCATATAGGGCTTTAAAGGTGATAACCAGCACTTTGTAACGAATCCGGTGTATAACTGGCAGCCAGTACAGTCCGCGCAGCCCTGGTTGTATGTGCTCCCATTTAGGGAGCCCCAATAACAGCCTAGCCGCTGCGTTCTGCACCAGCTGCAGCCTCCGGATTCAGCACAGAGGCAGCCCCATGTAGAGGGCATTACAGTAATCCAGTCTCGAGGTGACCGTTGCATGGATCACTGTTGCTAGGTCCTGGCGCTCTAGGAAGGGGGCCAACTGCCTTGCCCGCCTCAAATGGAAAAAGGCTGACTTAGCAGTGGCAACTATCTGGGCCCTTTCAATGTGATGGCCAGAACTCCCTTTGGAGTTCAGTTATGCTCGTCACACCCTTGCCCCTGGCCCCTCCCCAATGTCTCCTGGCTCCACCCCCAAAGTCCCCAGATACTTTCTGAATTGGACTTGTCAAAGCTACCGGGCTGGGGCACTCTCTCGGCCTTGTGCACATGAGGCCCCCCTCCTCTTCAAATCTGTCTCTTATCCTGCTCCCAGTGCCTGCCCTCAGAAACAATGAAGAGCTACAAACATACCTGTTGAGGCTCCCATCAGTATCCTGTCATGGTCCAACTCCCCTGCGAGGACTAACGCATACGAGGTCAGGGCCACGGTGTAAGGCCTTTGCAGCGACCTGTACTTTTTGGCCAGAAACTCAGCAGCTTTGGCAATGCTGTTGTTTAAGCTCTGAACGGGAAAGCAAAGGGATCTGTATGTTAGAAGACTTCAGGGACCAATGGTCAGACAGGATGATACATTTCATTTTGGAATCATTTTCCTTTCTGCCTGCTTCTTCGCCAGCTGCTGGGAAGTTCTGTAGGGTCTCTAGTCCCTTGCCGCTTCTTTGTCCCATTTGCTTTTAAAAAATAAATAAATATAGAATCATAGAAATCTAGAGTTGGAAGGGACCTCCAGAGTCATCTAGTCCAACCCCCTGCACAATGCAGGAAACTCACAAACAACTCCTCCTAAATTCACAGGATCCTCATTGCTGTCAGATGGCCATCCAGCCTCTGTTGAAAAACCTCCAAGGAAGGAGAGCCCACCACCTCCCAAGGAGGAAGCCTGTTCCACTGAGGAACCACTCTAAACTCACAAACCCCTCCCCCTAAATTCACAGGATCTTCATTGCTGTCAGATGGCCATCCAGCCTCTGTTGAAAAACCTCCAAGGAAGGAAAGCCCACCACCTCCCGAGGAGGAAGCCTGTTCCACTGAGGAACCACTCTAAACTCACAAATACCTCCCCCTAAATTCACAGGATCCTCATTGCTGTCAGATGGCCATCTAGCCTCTCTTTAAAAACGTCCAAGGAAGGAGAGCCCACCACCTCCTGAGGAAGCCTGTTCCACTGAGGAACCGCTCTAAACTCACAAACCCCTCCCCCTAAATTCACAGGATCCTGATTGCTGTCAGGTGGCCATCTAGCCTCTGTTGAAGAACCTCCAAGGAAGGAGAGCCCACCACCTCCCGAGGAGGAAGCCTGTTCCACTGAGGAACCACACTAAACTCACAAACCCCTCCCCCTAAATTCACAGGATCTTCATTGCTGTCAGATGGCCATCCAGCCTCTGTTGAAAAACCTCCAAGGAAGGAGAGCCCACCACCTCCCGAGGAGGAAGCCTGTTCCACTGAGGAACCGCTCTAAACTCACAAACACCTCCCCCTAAATTCACAGGATCCTCATTGCTGCCAGATGGCCATCTAGCCTCTGTTGAAAAACCTCCAAGGAAGGAGAGCCCACCACCTCCCGAGGAGGAAGCCTGTTCCACTGAGGAACCACTCTAAACTCACAAATCCCTTCCCCTAAATTCACAGGATCTTCATTGCTGTCAGATGGCCATCCAGCCTCTGTTGAAAAACCTCCAAGGAAGGAGAGCCCACCACCTCCCAAGGAGGAAGCCTGGTCCACTGAGGAACCGCTCTAAACTCACAAACACCTCCCCCTAAATTCACAGGACCCTCATTGCTGTCAGATGGCCATCCAGCCTCTGCTTAAAAACCTCCAAGGAAGGAGAGCCCACCACCTCCCAAGGAGGAAGCCTGTTCCACTGAGGAACCGCTCTAAACTCACAAACCCCTCCCCCTAAATTCACAGGATCCTCATTGCTTTTAGGTGGCCATCTAGCCTCTGTTGAAAAACCTCCAAGGAAGGAGAGCCCACCACCTCCCGAGGAGGAAGCCTGTTCCACTGAGGAACCGCTCTAAACTCACAAACACCTCCCCCTAAATTCACAGGACCCTCATTGCTGTCAGATGGCCATCCAGCCTCTGCTTAAAAACCTCCAAGGAAGGAGAGCCCACCACCTCCCAAGGAGGAAGCCTGTTCCACTGAGGAACCACTCTAAACTCACAAACCCCTCCCCCTAAATTCACAGGATCTTCATTGCTGTCAGATGGCCATCCAGCCTCTGTTGAAAAACCTCCAAGGAAGGAGAGCCCACCACCTCCCAAGGAGGAAGCCTGTTCCACTGAGGAACCACTCTAAACTCACAAATCCCTCCCCCTAAATTCACAGGATCTTCATTGCTGTCAGATGGCCATCCAGCCTCTGTTGAAAAACCTCCAAGGAAGGAGAGCCCACCACCTCCCGAGGAGGAAGCCTGTTCCACTGAGGAACCGCTCTAAACTCACAAACACCTCCCCCTAAATTCACAGGACCCTCATTGCTGTCAGATGGCCATCCAGCCTCTGCTTAAAAACCTCCAAGGAAGGAGAGCCCACCACCTCCCAAGGAGGAAGCCTGTTCCACTGAGGAACCGCTCTAAACTCACAAACCCCTCCCCCTAAATTCACAGGATCCTCATTGCTTTTAGGTGGCCATCTAGCCTCTGTTGAAAAACCTCCAAGGAAGGAGAGCCCACCACCTCCCGAGGAGGAAGCCTGTTCCACTGAGGAACCGCTCTAAACTCACAAACACCTCCCCCTAAATTCACAGGACCCTCATTGCTGTCAGATGGCCATCCAGCCTCTGCTTAAAAACCTCCAAGGAAGGAGAGCCCACCACCTCCCAAGGAAGGAGAGCCCACCACCTCCCGAGGAGGAAGCCTGTTCCACTGAGGAACCACTCTAAACTCAGAAACCCCTCCCCCTAAATTCACAGGATCTTCATTGCTGTCAGATGGCCATCTAGCCTCTCTTTAAAAACGTCCAAGGAAGGAGAGCCCACCACCTCCTGAGGAAGCCTGTTCCACTGAGGAACCGCTCTAAACTCACAAACACCTCCCCCTAAATTCACAGGATCTTCATTGCTGTCAGATGGCCATCTAGCCTCTGCTTATAAACCTCCAAGGGAGAACCCACCACCTCCCGAGGAGGAAGCCTGTTCCACTGAGGAACTGCTCTCACAAACAGGAAGTTCTTCTTAATGTTTGTTAAAAACTCCATGCTAAATTAGTTGAAAACTCCATGCTAGATTTGGCTCTGCCTCCTGCAGCAGTCATTTGGGGACTGGCTCCACCTCCTGTTGCAGCCATTTTGGGACGGTATTGCAAATTTATACAAATATTAGTCAGTTGTCACTATAACCTTTGGGTTGTGCTTGTGTTTGTAATCCCCGGGTGGGGGCAGGGGATCCCTCATTTTGGAGGCCCTCCCTGCACTTCAGGGTCATCAGAAAGCAGGGTGGGGAAGGAAATGTCTGCTGGACATTCTATCATACCCTATGGAGATTGATTCCCATAGGGTATAATGGGGAATTGATCCATGGGTATCTAGGGCTCCCAAGAGGCTGTTTTTTGAGGTAGAGGAACCAAAATTTCAGTTTGGAAACCAGAGCCTCTCCTCAAAGTTTCAAAAAGATTGGACCAGGGGGTTCAATTCTATGAGCCCCCAAAGTAGGTGTCCCTATTCTCCATTATTTCCTACGGAAAGAAGACATTTAAAAGGTGTGCAGTCCCTTTAAACATGATGGCCAGAACTCCCTTTGGAGTTCAATTGTGCTCATCACACCCTTGCTTCTGGCTCCACCCCCAATGTCTCCTGGCTCCACCCCCAAAGTCCCCAGATATGTCTTGAGTCAGACTTGACAACCCTAGGAAAAAGACACTCAGCACCCATTCCCCATGTGGTTCCCCATCAAAGATCCTAATCGGACACTGACTGTTTCACCATGCTGGCTCTCAGTGAACTGTACTTCATTTTGGTAACATCGCAACCTTCACAAACAACGAGAGTGCAGGAGCGCAACTGAAAACTATCTTTTTGGGCAGGGGTCCCTGACCTTTTTTGAGTCCGTGGGCATCACTGGCATTCAGACACCACACAGTGGGCGAAGCTACAACACGGCTGCCGCAAAATGGCTGCCACAAGAGGCAGAGCCAGCCACAAAATGGCTTCCAGCGCTTACTTTCAGTCACTGCGGATTGCTGTCAAGTTTCAGGCTGGAGGAGCAAGCAGCCAAAGTGGGGCATTGCAGGGGGAAATGCCTGGGCTGTGGCTGCGTCCTCAGAGGCACTGTGCGCAGGCACTTACGTCGATTTGTGCTCCACAGACTGTTCTGGACTCCAGCAGGGCGATCAGGACGAAGGCTGTTAATGACACCTCTGGTTCCGCACCATGATAGCCTCCCTAGGAAAAGAGGGTGGGGACAGCTATTTAATGCAGTAATTTTTTTAAAAATCCCTCCTAAGCCCTCAAGAAGTGAGATGCCCTCAAGCAGCCACCACAAATATACTTAGGGGGAGCCAGATTTTTGTTACGGGGACAGTTTGGTACTGAGGCGAGCAGAGAACAAAGAACAACGTGTAGTATGCTTCTTTTGATGGTGTTACCTCACATCCAGTGACATTTGATACTCTGCACCAGAGAACCATTAGGTGTGGGGGAAGTCTTTAGACTATCCAGACACTTTTAAAAAAATATAATACTTACTAAGAACATAAGAGAAGCTCTGTTGGATCAGGCCAATGGCCCATCCAGTCCAACACTCTGTGTCACATAAGAACATAAGAGAAGCCATGTTGGATCAGGCCAGTAGCCCATCGAGTCCAACACTCTGTGTCACATAAGAGAAGCCCTGTTGGATCAGGCCAATGGCCCATGCAGTCCAACACTCTGTGTCACATAAGAGAAGCCATGTTGGATCAGGCCAATGGCTCATCCAGTCCAACAATCTGTCACATAAGAACATAAGAGAAGCCATGTTGGATCAGACCAATGGCCCATCCAGTCTAACACTCTGTGTCACACAGTGGCCAAAAAACCCAGGAACCATCAGGACATAAGAACCTAAGAGAAGCCATGTTGGATCAGGCCAATGGCCCATCCAATCCAACACTGTATCACACAGTGGCCAAAAAACCCAGGAACTATCAGGACATAAGAACCTAAGAGAAGCCATGTTGGATCAGGCCAATGGCCCATCCAGTCCAACACTCTGTGTCACACAGTGGCCAAAAAACCCAGGAACCATCAGGACATAAGAACCTAAGAGAAGCCATATTGGATCAGGCCAATGGCCCATCCAGTCCAACAGTCTGTGTCACACAGTGGCCAAAAACCCCAGGAACCATCAGGACATAAGAACATAAGAGAAGCCATGTTGGATCAGGCCAATGGCCCATCCAGTCCAACATTCTGTGTCACATAAGAACATAAGAGAAGCCATGTTGGATAAGGCCAATGGCCCATCCAGTCCAACACTCTGTGTCACACAGTGGCCCAAAAAAACCAGGAACCATCAGGACATACGAACCTAAGAAAAGCCATGTTGGATCAGGCAATGGCCCATCCAGTCCAACACTCTGTGTCACACAGTGGCCAAAAAAACCAGGAACCATCAGGACATAAGAACCTAAGAGAAGCCATGTTGGATCAGGTCAATGGCCCATCCAGTCCAACACTCTATGTCACACAGTGGCCAAAAAACCCAGGAACCATCAGGACATAAGAACATAAGAGAAGCCATGTTAGATCAGGCCAATGGCCAACCCAGACCAACACTCTGTGTCACATAAGAGCATAAGAGAAGCCATGTTGGATCAGGCCAATGGCCCATCCAGTCCAACACTCTGTTTCACACAGTGGCCAAAAACCCCAGGAACCATCAGGACATAAGAACATAAGAGAAGCCATGTTGGATCAGGCCAACGGACCATCCAGACCAACAGTCTGTGTCACATAAGAACATAAGAGAAGCCATGTTGGATCAGGCCAGTGGCCCATCCAGCCCAACACTCTGTGTCACATAAGAACATAAGAGAAGCCATGTTGGATCAGGCCAGTGGCCCATCCAGTTCAACACTCTGTGTCACATAAGAACATAAAAGAGTCCATGTTGGATCAGGCCAGTGGCCCATCCAGCCCAACACTGTGTCACACAGTGGCCAATATATGTGTGTGCAGTCCATGCTCTGCTCACAACCTGAGTTCAATCCCGGTAGAAGCTGGGTTCAGGTAGCTGGCTTCCGGTTGACTAAGCCTTCCATCCTTCCAAGGTTGGTAAAATGAGTCCCCAGCTTGCTGGGGGGAAAAGCGTAGAGGACTGGGGAAGGCAATGGCAAACCACCCCATAAAAAGTCTGCCGTGAAAACATCATGATGCGATTTCACCCCAGAGTCAGAAATGACTAGTGTTTGCACAGGGGACTACCTTTACCTTTTTATCTTTATTTGTCAGAATTAGGGACCTGGAAAGTCCTGGACTTAACCAGTTTGAGTAACATTCACTGTGTAAACTGAACCTACCAGCATCTCTCCGTGGATCACAGGGGCATCTTCTTGGAACACTCCGTCTGGATTTTGCTTTTCCAGGATCAGCCATTTCACAGCTCTGCAGATGATGTTCTTATCAATGTGGGACTCAATGGGATGAGCCATGGCAAAGACCTTGGCGACATATGCCGTCAGCCTGAAAGGAAAGTGGTGCGTCAATCTAGCTAACTCCAATTTCTGCTCAGGATAATGAGGAGGCTGGGATGGCAGGGTGAGCAGTGGGTGGATGGTAGCATCGTGGCTTGTTCTACACTGGGCTCCCCAGCCTTGTGCCCCTTGGCCCCATGGTGCCCACTGACACCTTTCCTAGTAGCCTTCAAGAGAGCAGGGTCATTATTACCCAGCAAGATTCTTGGAGCTCTGAGCTCTAATTGGCTATGTAGATTAAAATAATGTGGTTTCTGTTAAGTATGTGGTGGGAATGTCCAACAGTGTCAAATATCCTTTTCCTATGTAGAAGCTGCACGAAGGGGGAAGGCAATGGCAAGCTGAAAGACGGACAGATAAAGAAGAGATATGGTTGCCAACTCCAGGTTAGGAAATTCCTAGGTATTTAAGGGTTGGGGTTTGAGGAAGGATGAGACTTCAGACAGATACAATGCTATTTCCTCCTTAGAAATCACAGTTCCCAATCTCCAGGTGAGGGCTGGAGATCATTCAGAATTACAACTGCTCTCAGTGATGACAGACATCAGCTCCCCTTCAGGTGTGTGTGTGGGGGGGAAATACATGCCTTCACTTGGGTGGGTGGAAGACAGCAAGGGTGGGGGCAGGGCCGGCTCTCCCACTAGGCAAACTAGGCGGTTGCCTAGGGTGCTGGGAGATTAGGGGCGGGAAATTTAGCTCCCCATCCCCTCCCGGTGCCCCAGGCAAGCCTGCCTCCTTGCCCGCCACCGCTACCCGCCACCCCTCCCTTTGCCTCCACGCTGCACCTCCCCCTGCACACCTCCCCCCCTCCCCGCCGCACCTCCTCCTCCTTCCTCCCTTCCCCACATGTCAATTGCAATTCCGGAAGTGGCTCTAACACCGCGTTCCGGTGATCTAAAGCCCTTCCCCCGCCGGCAATGACTCACTCGGTGAGTAAAACTGTGCCACAGGGCCTCCCTAGCACTCTGTCCGGACTGGCGTCCAGGAAGTGGGGAGGGGAGGAGTCAGCGACAGCGAGGCCATCCTTTCAGGACACCAGTCCTCCAGACAGAGTGCAAGCAAGGACCCGCGGCGTAGTTTTACCCGACGAGCGAGTCATCACTGGCGGGGGAGAGGGTGGTTTAGATTGCCAGAACGTGGCATTAGAGCCGGTTCCGGCGTTGCAATTGACACGTGGGGAAGGGAAGGAGGGGGCGCGGTGTGGAGGGGGCACAGAGCCGCGGGGGGGCACCAGACAGCTAGTCTGCCTAGGGCGCCCCAGAGTGTCATACCGGCCCTGGGTGGGGGGCACTCACCCAGAGCCTTTTTCTAGAGCCCGTTGTATTTTCTTCACAAAGGGCCTTATTACTAGTTTGGAATAAAGTGGTAGAACAAATAAAACTTAAATAAAAGTATTATTATTATTATTATTATTAAATTCGATCTAACTATTCCAGTAGATTTCAAACTTCTTTTATTTGATATCTGGCCTGATAAATTGGTGAGTAAAGATCAGAAATCTTTAATCTCGACAATGTGGTGATAGCTGGTATGACGATTGCTAAAAATTGGAAACCCCCACATAGGCTTCCCAATCCGCAGGTCCCAGCGGGGGATCCCCCGTTTTTACAGGCTTCTCCCCGCCCCCAGCCAGCTGGCCAGCGGGGGAAGCCCCGCCTCCCACAGTCACCATATAGTTTTAGAGCTCCTGCAGGTCCGTTTTTAAAATACGTGCCTTTAAGGCTGAGCAGGAAGCAGGAAACAGGAAGGGCTTCAAAGAACGGCCTCTCCCTTTGTTTTGCTTTTGTTTTCAGATCAAGTAAAGTTCTGCAGGAACAAGACCCAGTAAGTATTTGTGTGTGAGAGAGGGAGGGGGCAGGGTATTCCCTGGTTTGGAGGCCTTCCCCCCGCTTTAGAAAGCGTGGGGGGGGAGGGAAATGTCTACTGGGCACTCTATTATTCCCTATGGAGAACGATTCCCATAGGGAATAATGGGGAATTGATCCGTGGGTATTGGGAGCTCTAGGGGGGCTATGTTTTGAGGTAGAGGCACCAAATTTTCAGTATAGTATCTAGTGCTTCTCCCGAAAATACCCACCAAGTTTCAAAACGATTGGACAAGGGGGTCCAATTCTATGAGCCCCAAAAGATGGTGCCCTTATCTTTCATTATTTCTTATAGAAGAAAGGCATTTAAAAAGGTGTGCTGTCCCTTTAAATGTGGTGTCCAGAACTCCCTTGGAGTTCAATTATGCTTGTCACACCCTTGTTCCTGGCTCCACCCCCAAAGTCTCCTGGCTCCACCCCCAAAGTCCCCAGATATTTCTTGAATTGGACTTGGCAACCCTACCCCCACATGTCCCCACAATGGAAATGAGGTATGAAAAGTTATGGGACCAGTATGTAATGGGTAAAACGATGGATAACCCTTTCTTCTGATTTGGTGATTTGATGCTGATTTGGCTATAGATTATTATTATTATTAATAGTAGTAGAAGTAGTTTATTTATATTCTGCCCATTCCCCCAATTGGGGGGTCAGAGCGGAGTTGTTATTATTAAATTATTTGCTTTGGGCTCCAGTTTTGGAATTCTTTTGGAATATTTCCTTTTTACCTAATAGAAGGAATTGTAGAAAAAAATGATATTGGATTATATCCCGCCCTCCACTCCAAAAAGTCTCAGAGCAGCCTACAATCTCCTTTCCCTTCCTCCCCCACAACAGACACCCTGTGAGGTGGGTGGGGCTGAGAGAGCTCTCCCAGAAGCTGCCCTTTCAAGGACAGAGTCTCAGAGCAGCCTACAATCTCCTTTCCCTTCCTCCCCCACAACAGACACCCTGTGAGGTGGGTGGGGCTGAGAGAGCTCTCCCAGAAGCTGCCCTTTCAAGGACAGAGTCTCAGAGCAGCTCACAATCTCCTTTCCCTTCCTCCCCCACAACAGACACCCTGTGAGGTGGGTGGGGCTGAGAGCTCTCACAGCAGCTGCCCTTTCAAGGACAACCTCTGCCAGAGCTCTGGCTGACCCAAGGCCATTTCAGCAGCTGCAAGTGGAGGAGTGGGGAATCAAACCCGGTTCTCCCAGCTAAGAGAGCTATGGCTGACCCAAGGCCATTCCAGCAGCTGCAAGTGGAGGAGTGGGGAATCCAACCCGGTTCTCCCAGATAAGAGAGCTCTGGCAGACCCAAGGCCATTCCAGCAGCTGCAAGTGGAGGAGTGGGGAATCAAACCCGGTTCTCCCAGATAAGAGACCTATGGCTGACCCAAGGCCATTCCAGCAGCTGCAAGTGAAGGAGTGGGGAATCAAACCCAGTTCTCCCAGATAAGAGAGCTCTGGCAGACCCAAGGCCATTCCAGCAGGTGCAAGTGGAGGAGTGGGGAATCAAACCCGGTTCTCCCAGATAAGAGAGCTATGGCTGACCCAAGGCCATTCCAGCAGGTGCAAATGGAGGAGTGGGAAATCAAACCCGGTTCTCCCAGATAAGAGAGCTATGGCTGACCCAAGGCCATTCCAGCAGCTGCAAGTGGAGGAGTGGGGAATCCAACCCGGTTCTCCCAGATAAGAGACCTATGGCTGACCCAAGGCCATTCCAGCAGCTGCAAGTGGAGGAGTGGGGAATCAAACCCGGTTCTCCCAGATAAGAGAGCTCTGGCTGACCCAAGGCCATTCCAGCAGCTGCAAGTGGAGGAGTGGGGAATCAAACCCAGTTCTCCCAGATAAGAGAGCTCTGGCTGACCCAAGGCCATGCTAGCAGGTGCAAGTGGAGGAGTGGGGAATCAAACCCGGTTCTCCCAGATAAGAGAGCTCTGGCTGACCCAAGGCCATTCCAGCAGCTGCAAGTGGAGGAGTGGGGAATCAAACCCAGTTCTCCCAGATAAGAGAGCTCTGGCTGACCCAAGGCCATGCTAGCAGGTGCAAGTGGAGGAGTGGGGAATCAAACCCGGTTCTCCCAGATAAGAGAGCTCTGGCTGACCCAAGGCCATTCCAGCAGGTGCAAGTGGAGGAGTGGGGAATCAAGCCCGGTTCTCCCAGATAAGAGAGCTCTGGCTGACCCAAGGCCATTCCAGCAGGTGCAAGTGAAGGAGTGGGGAATCAAGCCCGGTTCTCCCAGATAAGAGAGCTCTGGCTGACCCAAGGCCATTCCAGCAGCTGCAAGTGGAGGAGTGGGGAATCAAACCCGGTTCTCCCAGATAAGAGAGCTCTGGCTGACCCAAGGCCATTTCAGCAGCTGCAAGTGGAGGAGTGGGGAATCAAACCCGGTTCTCCCAGGTAAGAGAACTCTCCACGCACTTCACCACTACACCAAACTGTCTCTCCCTAGGCTTTCTTAATTCTTAAAGGAATTGTAGGCTATTTCTTAATTCTTAATACCTAGCATATTATGTATTGTTTTTGTAAATTGTTTTTTATTTGCATCCAATGATCTAAACTGGATTCTTATGTGTTAGATTTATATTTTTAGTATTGATTTTCTCTATGCTCCCTTTGTATTGGATTAGATTCAATAAAATAAAATCTATCAAAAAAAAGAAAGTAGTGAGTTTGGCCAGCGTAGTGATTCAGCATCTTTATTAAGTGACTAAAAACTATAGCCAAGACACAGACCATGCAGCAATATATACAGTTGGGGCAGGGGAAACCCCGCCCCCATGACACAGAGACCACCCTGTGATTGTGCCCTTTTTGGATCCTTCATTAGAAGAGGCATCCTCATTGGCAGATCCTATGATTCTCCAATACTGCCTCCGGATCGGCCAGTTTGAATTAGACAGCCAATCGGGATGCAGGTCTTTGGATCCTCTCAGTGTATTGCGTTGTGCCTCAAGCTCAGGACACAACAGTTTTATTCTCTCTCACTCCTCTTTCTCAGTGTATCCTTTAAATTTAACCCTCTTCTCCCCTGCGCTTGCACTTTCCCTGTGTGTGTGTGTGTGCCCCACCTTATGCCACAGCCATTTTGTAGCTGGTGCTGCCTCATGTGGCAGCCATTTTGTAGCTGGTGCCGCCTCCTGTGGCAGCCATTTTGTAGTTGCATCCACCACCAATCATGTTTTTCCCAGCAAATCAATGCCAAATCATATCAGGGAAATCCAGGTGAAGTAGAGAACGATGTCGAAACTGTCCGATACTTCTTAACATGTGCAGCCAGCAGTCCATAAAGCAACAAGGTCATACCGTAATTGGGTTTTTTATTCTTATGCTGTTGTGATTTTATTGTGGTTTTATTATTTCTGTTGTACTCTGCTCGGAGCCCCTCCAGGGGAATGGGCAGAATATAAATAAATAATACTAATAATACTGGTGCCCTTGTTTCACATTAGCTTCTTCCAGCTGCACGATAAAAGTATAAACCCCAAATGTGAAATTTCAACCCATATATACACCGGCAAAATTGACCTGGTAGTTCTCATAAATAACACCTTCTCACAAATCATTTCATCCACAGGGTAAGAACGCCAACATCTTTCAAAACTGAATAACACTTCAATCGTGATAAAATCAGAAGTTGCCATCTGCTTATATATATATATACACAGTGCATCATTCAGCTGGGTTTCCCTGATATGATTTGGCATTGATTTGCTGGAAAAAATGGGACTGGTTTTCGGTGAAGACGTTCCTTGTTTTGTATGAAAGACCGATTGAGTCTGTTTGAGAATATATGTATATTTTTTAAAGTATTTTGAATTTTTGTTCTTGTTTGGAGGCTGGTTTTCACGGAAACCTTGAGCTTTCGATTCCTCTGCCCACCTGGACATTGGCAACCCAAGCAGAGAAGCTCTGATTCGGGCATCTTGAAAAGCTATTATGGGCTGTAAGGAACCTTGGCTGGGAGTGCCAGTTTGGTGTAGCAGTTAAGTGTGCTGACTTTTCTGTAGGAGAAGCAGGTTTTGATTCCCCACTTCGCCACTGGCAGCTGCTGGAATGGCCTTGGGTCAGCTATAGTTCTCAAAGAGGTTGTCCATGAGAGGGCAGCTTCTGTCAGAGCTCTCTCAGCCCCACCCACCTCACAGAGTGTTTGTTGTAGGAGTGGGAGAGGTAAAGGAGATTGTGAGCTGCTCTGAGATTCAATCCAATGTCTTCTTCCTTGTGGCCTGGCATATTTTGCTGCTGGATCTGAACTGGGTCATAGAAAAACTCACAGCCACACTCACCAAGTGCTAGATGGGCGATCGGTAAAAGCAGCGTAGGAGTTGTCTGATTTCTTGTATGCCAGCTGCTGTATATAACCTGAAAAGAGAGGAGGCAAAGGACATCAGCAAGAAGAAGACTGCAGATTTATACTTCGCCCTTCTCTCTGAATCAGAGACTCAGAGCGGCTCACAATCTCCTATATGTTCTCCCCCAACAACAGACACCCTGTGAGGTGGGTGGGTCTGAGAGGGCTCTCACAGCATCTGTCCTTTCAAGGACAACTCCTGCGAGAGCCATGGCTGACCCAAGGCCATTCCAGCAGCTGCAAGTGGAGGAGTGAGGAATCAAATTTGGTTCTCCCAGGTAAGAGTCTGCACACTTAACCACTACACCACACTGGCTCTCCGAGTTTGAGAGCTTGAACCAACTTTGTCCAAAGCATGCCTCTCCCCTTGCTGTGCTCCTGGAAGTCTGATTGGCTGGGGAGGTTTAAATAATACTATTTCAGTAGCTGCTGCCACCACAATATTCGTTTTACTCTCTCACACACTCCTCTTTCCTACAGCATTTTTCAGAATTACCCTCCTTCTCCCCCTGCATTTGGCCTTCTCTGAGCTTCTGTGCATGGCTCCACCTCTCAGGACAGCCATTTTGTGGCTGGCAACACCTCCTACGGCAGCCATTTTGTGGTTGCACCCATCACCCTGCATAAGAATTTCAAAGATGCCCACAGACTCAGAAAGGCTACAGACCCTGCCCTGGTCCGATGCCAACCCTGTGGGCCTCACCTTGCATGACCTGCTGGACAGCAACAGATCGGCGCTCCAGCCCAACCTTCTCCCACTGCCCGGTGGCGTCAAGGTAGTGGGTGGCGATCACTGTCGGAGTCATGGTGATCATGTTCTGCTCCCCGCAGCCGGAAGGCGTGACGATGAGATGGTTCAGGTTGGACCCATCGATGGAGTCTTCGACAATCTGGGCCACAGGGTTCCCTGGCCAAAAATAATCCAGAAAGTGGGCACATGGGCAGAGAGACAGCAGGACTGCTGGGTCAAGATGGCGTGCTTCCAGGATGGTGAGGAGCTACGGTTCTTTGTTGGATTGCCACGCTCCCCTGCATGAATTCTCACCACCAGGATCTGTTATCATTACGTACCTTTTTTGGGGGGGCGGAGTGCTAAGTCGGGGCTTTTTTGGTAGAAAAAGCCCAGCAGGAACTCATTTGCATTTTAGGCCACACACCCCCTGACATCACCACTGTTTCACACAGGGCTTTCTTGTAGAAAAAGCCCAGCAGGAACTCATTTGCATTTTAGGCCACACCCCCTGACACCAAGGCACCTGGAACTGCGTTTCTTTGCATTCCTGAGAGAGATCTTGGGGTCGTGGTAGGTAACTCACTGAAAAGCAGGGTCCTGAGGGTAATCAAGGACAAGCTAAGGAAACCCCCAGTAAATAATACATTACAATCTTCACGAATTCTTTACCATGTAGTAGTATACATGATACCTTCCTTGTTGTGGCCAGGCTGGACACTCTGCGCCCCCCCCCCCCTTTTGGTCATTGCCTCGCCTGTGATCTTAGGCCCAGTATTTTAAAACAGCTGGTTCTTGCCTTGGAGGATAAGTTGGGTCACGCTTTCTGAGTCGGGAACTTTGTCGTCAATATTTTTGGCGATGACTTTCAGCTCCTGGACTCCATCTGAAAAGAAGGAGAGGTAGGAACATCATAAGGGACAGAGTCACAGGAGGAGGAGGATGGAGTGTGGTTGGTCTTAAGGGTGCCACTTGACTCCTGCTTTGTCTTATGTTATGTTTAGGGTTCTTAATTGTATCCTGTTCTTTATATTCAATAAAAAGCTTGTTTATGGTAGAGGAGAAGGAGGAGGAGAAGGAGAAGAAAGCTGTTACTCACTGATTCCTTTTGCAACAGGATCCAGCACAAAGACCGTCGTAATGTTTTTCTGCATTCCTTCGGGCTGTGAAGGAAGGAAGGATAGGAATCGTCTTTCACCAAGAACTTGCCACCAGTGTTCCCTCTACGCTGAGTTAATGTGAGCTAACTCACAGATTGTTAACCTCCAGCTCACACATTTTTGTCTCAGCTCAGGAAAAATGGACCCAGAGCAGACTATGCAGTAGCTCGCAACTTTGATGCTAGGAACTCACAACTTGAATGCTAGGAGCTCACACCTTTGATGCTAGGAGCTCACAACTTTGATGCTGGTCACTCAGAAAGCGGAATTTTTGCTCACCAGAGACAGCTTGCCACTGCTAAGACTGGGCAAGGGCAGCAGCGAGAGGCTCAAAATAACAGAGAACTTCAAGCCAAGAGCATCAGATCTTGTTTTTGGTATGAATGGTTCGGTTGCATTGGAGTCCCTACCGACACCTGTCCTTTTGGTTAACAATCCCTGGGTGGGGGCAGGGGATCCCTGGGTTTCCCTCCCTTCCGTCCCCCCGGTCAGGGTCATCAGAAAGCAGGGGGGAGGGAAATGGCTGCTGGACACTCCATTATTCCCTATGGAGTGATTCCCATAGGGTATAATGGAGAATTGCTCTGTTGGTGTCTGGGGCTCTAGGGAGGCTGCTTTTTGAAGTAGAGGCACCAACTTTTCAGTATAGCATCTGGTGCCTCTCCCCAGAACACCTCCCAAGTTTCAAAAGGATTGGACCAGGGGGTCCAATTCTATGAGCCTCCAAAGAAGGTGCCCCTCTCCTTTATTATTTCCAATGGAGGGAAGGCATTAAGAACATAAGAGAAGCCATGTTGGATCAGGCCAATGGCCCATCTAGTCCAACACTCTGTGTCACACAGTGGCTAAAAAAGAAAGGAGGTTCACAAGTGGGGCTAGAAGCCCTTCCATTTTGCCCCCTCCCCGCAAGCACAAAGAATACAGAGCATCACTGCCCCAGACAGTTCCAACAATATGCTATGGCTAATAGCCACTGATGGGCCTCTGCTCCAGATGTTGATCCAACCCCCTTTTGAAGCTGGCTATGCTTGTAGCCACCACCACCTCCTGTGGCAGTGAATTCCATGTGTTAATCACCCTTTGGGTGAAGAAGGACTTCCTTTTATCTGTTTTAACCTGACTGCTCAGCAATTTTATTGAATGCCCACGAGTTCTTGTATTGTGAGAAAGGGAGAAAAGGACTTCTTCTCTACTTTCTCCATCCCATGCATAATCTTGTCAACCTCTTTCATGTCACCCCACAGTCGACGTTTCTCCGAGCTAAAGAGTCCCAAGCGTTTTAACCTTTCTTCATAGGGAAAGTGTTCCAACCCTTTAATCCTTCTAGTTGCCCTTTTCTGCATAAGAACATAAGAGAAGCCATGTTGGATCAGGCCAACGGCCCATCAAGTCCAACACTCTGTGTCACACAGTGGCAAAAATTTTTATATATACACACACACTGTGGCTAATAGCCACTGATGGACCTGTGCTCCATATTTTTATCTAAACCCCTCTTGAAGGTGGCTATACTTGTGGCCGCCACCACCTCCTGTGGCAGTGAATTCCACATGTTAATCACCCTTTGGGTGAAGAAGTACTTCCTTTTATCCGTTTTAACCTTTCTGCTCAGCAATTTCATCGAATGCCCACGAGTTCTTGTATTGTGAGAAAGGGAGAAAAGTACTTCTTTCTCTACTTTCTCCATCCCATGCATTATCTTGTAAACCTCTATCATGTCACCCCGCAGTCGATGTTTCTCCAAGCTAAAGAGTCCCAAGCGTTTCAACCTTTCTTCATAGGGAAAGTGCTCCAGCCCTTTAATCATTCTAGTTGCCCTTCTCTGGACTTTCTCCAATGCTATAATATCCTTTTTGAGGTGTGGCGACCAGAACTGCACACAGTACTCCAAATGAGGCCGCACCATCGATTTATACAGGGGCATTATGATACTGGCTGATTTGTTTTCAATTCCCTTCCTAATAATTCCCAGCATGGCGTTGGCCTTTTTTATTGCAGACGCACACTGTCTTGACATTTTCAGTGAGTTATCTACCTTGACCCCAAGATCTCTCTCTTGGTCAGTCTCTGCCAGTTCACACCCCATCAACTTGTATTTGTAGCTGGGATTCTTGGCCCCAATGTGCATTACTTTGCACTTGGCCACATTGAACCGCATCTGCCACGTTGACGCCCACTCACCCAGCCTCAACAGATCCCTTTGGAGTTCCTCACAATCCTCTCTGGTTCTCACCACCCTGAACAATTTAGTGTCATCCGCAAATTTGGCCACTTCACTGCTCACTCCCAACTCTAAATCATTTATGAACAAGTTAAAGAGCATGGGACCCAGTACCGAGCCCTGCGGCACCCCACTGCTTACCGTCCTCCACTGCGAAGACTGCCCATTTATACTCACTCTCTGCTTCCTATTACTCAGCCAGTTTTTGATCCACAAGAGGACCTGTCCTTTTACTCCATGACTCTCAAGCTTTCTAAGGAGCCTTTGATGAGGAACTTTATCAAAAGCTTTCTGGAAGTCAAGGTAAACAACATCTATCGGGTCTCCTTTGTCCACATGTTTGTTCACCCCCTCAAAGAAATGTAACAGGTTAGTGAGGCAAGATCTTCCCTTGCAGAACCCATGCTGAGTCTTCCTCAATAACCCGTGTTCATCAATGTGCCTACTCATTCTGTCCTTGATAATGGTTTCTACCAACTTTCCCGGTATTGAAGTCAGACTGACTGGCCTGTAATTTCCCGGATCTCCTCTGGAACCCTTTTTAAAGATGGGGGTGACATTTGCTACCTTCCAGTCCTCAGGAACGGAGGCAGATTTCAATGAAAGATTACAGATTTTTGTTAGAAGATCCACAAGTTCAACTTTGAGTTCTTTCAGAACTCTCGGATGTATGCCATCCGGACCCGGTGACTTATTAGTTTTTAATTTGTCTATCAGTTGTAGGACCTCCTCTTTTGTCACCTCAATCTGACTCAGGTCTTTCAACACCCCTTCCAAAATTAGTGGTTCTGGGGCGGGCAAAAAGTTCTCGTCTTCCACAGTGAAGACGGAGGCAAAAAATTCATTTAGCTTCTCAGCCATTTCCCTATCCTCCTTCAGTAATCCTTTTTCCAATGCTTCATTTAGCTTCTCAGCCATTTCCCTATCCTCCTTCAGTAATCCTTTTTCCAATGCTTCATTTAGCTTCTCAGCCATTTCCCTATCCTCCTTCAGTAATCCTTTTTCCAATGCACTTTTTCCAATGCTATAATATCCTTTTTGAGGTGCGGTGACCAGAATTGCACACAGTATTCCAAATGAGACCGCACCATCGATTTATTTGAAAGATGTGCAGTCCCTTGAAATGTGACGGCCAGAACTGCCTTTGGAGTTCAATTATGCTTGTCACACCCTTGCTCCCAGCTCCGCCCCCAATGTCTCCCGGCTCCACCCCCAAAGTCCCCAGATGTTTCTTGAATCGGACTTGGCGACCCAACCTGTCCTACTGCCCTCTTGGTGTTTTGAGAAAAGAGGTGGGGGATTGGATGGGGCTTTTGCCCAGGAAGGCTTCTGAGGGGCTACTGAAGATCTGATTGGCTGTGCATATTTTTAAACAGTGCTGCTTTGGCAGCGGCTACCACCACGGCACAAGGATCTTCACCGTGGGACTAAAGGTCAGCTGGGGCAGCCATTTCCATCTCCTGCAGCAGCCTGTAGCGGTTGCCAGGTCCGACTCAAGAAATATCTGGGGACTTTGGGGGCAGAGCCAGGAGACTTTGGAGGTGGAGGAAGGGTGTGACAAGCATGAAAGAACTCCAAAGGGAGTTCTGGCGATGATGATGATATTGGATTTATATCCCGCCCTCCACTCCGAAGAGTCTCAGAGCGGCTCACAATCTGCTTTCCCTTCCTCCCCCTCAACAGACACCCTGTGAGGTGGGTGAGGCTGAGAGAGCTCGGACACAAGCTGCCCTTTCAAGGACAGAGTCTCAGAGCAGCCTACAATCTCCTTTCCCTTCCTCCCCCACAACAGACACCCTGTGAGGTGGGTGGGGCTAAGAGGGCTCTCACATAGGGTTGCCAAGTCCAATTCAAGAAATAGCTGGGTACTTTGGGGGTGGAGCCAGGAGACTTTGGGGGTGGAGCCAGGAAACATTGGGGGCGGAGCCAGGAACAAGGGTGTGACAAGCATAATTGAATTCCAAGAGAGTTCTGGCCATCACATTTAAAGGGACAGCACACCTTTTTAAATGTCTTCTTTCCATAGGAAATAATGAAGGATAGGGGCACCTTCTTTTGCGGCTCATAGAATTGGACCCCCCGGTCCAATCGTTTTGAAACTTGGGGGGTACTTTGGGGAGAAGCACTAGATACTATATTGAAAATTTGGTGCCTCTACCTCAAAACACAACTCCCCCAGAGCCCCCGAAACCTCCAGATCAATTCCCCATTATACCCTATGAGAATCGATCTCCACATAGGGAATAATGAAGACGTTTCCCTCTCCTCCCCCCCTGCCCCCGTTTCTGGCAAATCTGATGCAGGGGACTGGCCTCTCTACTCACGAGTTGCTGCCAGCTTCTTCACAGCAACACAGACACACCATCCCAAGAGGAAGCCTTTCAATCAAGCCTCCGGAGGTGCAAAGGCACATGGTCCTTTGGGGGCAGGGCGGGGCGGGGCTTCACCTCCCCCCCCACCGGCCAGCTGACTGGGGGCGGGAAGCAGCCTGGGAAAATGGAAGAACTCCAGCTGCTGTGACCGGGGCTGGATGGGAAGGGAAGGGATGAGGAGAAGCTGCTGCGATCCGGGGTGGGGGGGAAGGGCCGCCATCCACCCCCCCCCTTTCCGGATCTTTGGCAAGCGGGGGGAGGAGGCTCCAAATCAGGGGTCCCCTGCCCAGGCGGGGGATTTGGGAAGCCTACTCTCACAGCAGCTGCCCTTTCAAGGACAACCTCTGCCAGAGCTATAGCTGACCCAAGGCCATTCCAGCAGCTGCAAGTGGAGGAGTGGGGAATCTAACCCGGTTCTCCCAGATAAGAGAGCAATGGCTGACCCAAGGCCATTCCAGCAGCTGCAAGTGGAGGAGTGGGGAATCAAACCCGGTTCTCCCAGATAAGAGAGCTCTAGCTGACCCAAGGCCATCCCAGCAGGTGCAAGTGGAGGAGTGGGGAATCAACCCGGTTCTCCCAGATAAGAGAGCTCTGGCTGACCCAAGGCCATTCCAGCAGCTGCGAGTGGAGGAGTGGGGAATCAAACCCGGTTCTCCCAGATAAGAGAGCACTGGCTGACCCAAGGCCATTTCAGCAGCTGCAAGTGGAGGAGTGGGGAATCAAACCCGGTTCTCCCAGATAAGAGAGCAATGGCTGACCCAAGGCCATTTCAGCAGCTGCAAGTGGAGGAGTGGGGAATCAAACCCGGTTCTCCCAGATAAGAGAGCAATGGCTGACCCAAGGCCATTTCAGCAGCTGCAAGTGGAGGAGTGGGGAATCAAACCCGGTTCTCCCAGATAAGAGAGCTCTGGCTGACCCAAGGCCATTTCAGCAGCTGCAAGTGGAGGAGTAGGGAATCAAACCCGGTTCTCCCAGATAAGAGAGCTCTGGCTGACCCAAGGCCATTCCAGCAGCTGCAAGTGGAGGAGAGGGGAATCAAACCCGGTTCTCCCAGATAAGAGAGCTCTGGCTGACCCAAGCCCATTCCAGCAGGTGCAAGTGGAGGAGTGGGGAATCAAACCCGGTTCTCCCAGATAAGAGACCTCCGGCTGACCCAAGGCCATTCCAGCAGCTGCAAGTGGAGGAGTGGGGAATCAAACCCGGTTCTCCCAGATAAGAGTCCACACACTTAACCACTATACCAAACTGGCTCTCATATTTAAAGGGACTGTGCACCTTTTAAATTTCTTCCCGCAATTTAGAAATAATGAACAAATCCCCAGGTCCCCAAAACGCACCATATTAGTTCAATAACAACCTTTATCGGAGTTTTGTTATTTGTAGTTTTAAGGTGGCTCCCTCATGAAGTCTCAGTGCGTGTATCCAGTGTGCATGGAGAATGTTTTGGCCAGCAATGAAATGGAAGGCTCTGGACATGCTTTTAGTAAAAAAAAACTGGCTCACTCCTTCATTATATACAACTCAACAAGGAAATGGAAAGGAAAGGTCCCCTGTGCAAGCACCACAACTCTGGGGTGACGTTGCTTTCACATTTTCACGGCAGACTTTTTTACTGAGTGGTTTGCCATCGCCTTCCCCAGTCTTTTACACTTTCCCCCCAGCAAGCTGGGGACTCATTTGACCCACCTCGGAAGGATGGAAGGCTGAGTCGACCTTGGGCCGGCTACCTGAACCAGCTTTGCTGGGATAGAACTCAGGTCGTGAGCAGAGAGTTCAGATCACAGTACTGCAGTACTGCTGCTTTACCACTCTGCGCTAAAGGAAGATCAACAAGAGGAAGACATTGGGATTGCTTCCGGGTTTGGCAGAGCGAGGCGGTCGCGTCTCGGAGGAGCTCCGAAGAGACGAGCCGAACTTGGCTTCGCAGAGGGACGTTCTGTCCGTACAGACCCCTGTTGGGGGGGCCAGTACACTGAGGGGGCTAGGGGAAGCGTCTGGAGGAGTTTTGTCTCGAAGACGTTTCTCTCCTCCCTGTCTTGAAGCCAAGCGCGCCTAATGGCGACTTAGCTCCGACCTCCGGAAAGAGGAGGAGAAGCCGCGGCAAGGCGATTTGCTGCACAATGAAATGCTGAAGGCTCAGCTGTATACTTTCAAACCAGGATAGTGGAGAAGTTGCTGTTTATTTGCGGTTCCTCAGACTTGGAAAGGGAAAAAAAAAAGGAAGGCGGATACGTTTGTTTCTGTTCCCTTTGGAGGTGAGAACGCAGGACCGACCACTCCCAGGAGCGGTAGGACGGATAGAACAAAGAGGCTTAACAAAACTTTGTATATTCTTCTCTTCACGGACGGATAAGCGCTCTAGTGACAGTGTTGATGGTGATTTACTATCGTGCCTGGCGGTCGGGACTAACAAGGCTGACAAGATAAATCACGGAGAAGAAAAAGTGGAGGGTGACGCCCTGCTAATCAGCGGCTGTAGGAAACTTTGGCTGGACTTTATTTAAGAGCTGATTTAAGGAGGTCAAAGGAGACCAAGACTGTGTAATTGGAAGTGGTGGAGAAAAGAAGAAAGGTGGACTTTTGTTTGAATCACTTTGCTTGTGTGCTAATTATTGATTACCTTTAAGATATCTGTTAATTGGTAATTTTCTAAGCTGTACACCACTGTTAGTTAGTTACTGGTTATTAGTGGGAGAACAGAGGTTGGCTGAGATAAAATGTCGCAACAGGCTAAGTTTAAAGGTTCCCCGGGTCAACCCAAAACGGTGGCAGATTCCATAGCTCAAGACTCTCTTAAAGAGATCCAACAGATTAAAGAGACCCAACAGACTTTCTTAGAGGCCTTGAAACAAGTTCAAATAGAACTAAGCAAGCAGACAGAAGCTCTAACAAAAAAATTTGAGATTTTAGAGGCGAATTATAGAGATACTAAGGAAGACATTAATGAGATAAAAAATATTACAAAGTCAATAGAAGAGAAGTTTAGTAAAACAGAGGACAGAATAGAAGAACTAGAGATAAAACAGGAAGAACATGAGATTAAGCTAGCTAAGTTAGAGATGGTCCAAGCGGACTATATTATTAGGTTACTAAATATCCCAGAGGAGAAATTGGAGAATCTTTTGGATATAGTAGCTGAGGCATTGACTGAAGTCATAAAAATAGAGAAGGAGGATATAATAAAAGAGATTGATTTTATACATAGAGTTGGTACCCAATACGCGAAAAAGAACGATTTACCAAGAGAGGTTCACATAAAGTTTGTTCGTAGGTGTATGAAAGAACGTGTGTGGCGTGAGTTAAGAGATCAATCTCTCACGATTAAAGGTACAAAAATTAGAGCTATGAGAGAGATCCCGTGGATAATAAGGCATAAGAGAAGAAACTATACTAATTTAGTGGGTATGCTGCAAGACCGAGGGATAATTTACAGATGGATGATCCCGGAAGGGGTGTTGTTTACATATGGTGGTGTAAGATACAAGATTGACTCCTTAGAGAAGGTAGAGGATTTTATACTTAATCAGGCTAGAACGTGGGAGAAGAAAACGGATAGAAGGATCTCTAAAGGAAATTGGAGTCCAGGAAGGCAATCAGACCCAGTTGAGGTTCCAGATTATCGTTCACAAGAAGAAAAGACTGAAACTGAAACTGATCAAGCGCAAGAGCGAGGACAGAGAGAGACAAGAGCTCAAAAGAAAAAGAAGAATTTTTAAGGAAGATTAAGATATTGTTTAGATTCCTAAATGATGAATAGTTTAAAGATTTTGTCTCAGAATGTAAATGGTCTGAACTCGCCTCAAAAAAGGAAACGTGTTTTTCAGCAATTAAAGAAATTAAATTTGGATATTATATGCTTGCAGGAGACTCACTTAAGAAAACGGGATGAGGCATATCTTTTTAATAAGAAGCTAGGTAATATGTTTGTGACCTCAGAATTGGAGAAAAAAAAAAGGGGTTTGGTGACCTATGTTAATGAGCGACTGCAAGCCAAATTGATTTTTCAAACAGAGGATGCAAGGATGCAAGGTATAGAGATAATTATGGAAAAAGTAAAATTTTTGTTAGTTAATATTTACGCACCTAATGTTAAACAGACCCAATTTTATAGAGATTTATATACAAAGATCAGTGCATACAACTATGATGAGATTTGTCTATTAGGAGACTTTAATGCGGTCACTTGTCCCATGCAAGATAGAAATTCTATAAATCATAAAAAAGGTAGGAAAAAACTAGGTAGTAATACACTACCAGATAATTTTTTCAGGATGGTAGATGAGTTTACCCTGGTAGACCCCTGGCGAGTCATGTATCCAAACAAAAGTGATTTTACATTTTTTTCAGGCAGACATAATTCCTGGTCGCGTATCGATATGATCTGGGTGACAGCTGGAATAATTAAGATACTGGAAGATGCAGAAATACTACCATGCACAATAGCGGACCATAATCCGATTATGATATCTATAAAAGATGTTAAGAAAAGATCAGGATGGAGGTTTAATATAAAGCTTTTAGATGACAAACAGTTTGTGAAATTTATTAAGGAGGAGATGAAGGTTTTTTTTCAGATTAATTCGCAGAGAGAGACTTCCCACAGATTACTGTGGGAGACTAGTAAAGCGTATATGAGAGGGTTAGCAATAAGCTTTAACACTTTTAAAAAACGAGAAGAGAATAAAACTTTAACAAACTTAACTGAATTGCTTAGGCAGAAAGAGAGTTGCCTAAAAGAGAAACCTTCGGTTCAACAAATTAAAGCTGAAATGAAGTTAGTGCAACATAAGATACATTTAATATTCTT
This sequence comes from Heteronotia binoei, assembly GCF_032191835.1. Classification (NCBI taxonomy): domain Eukaryota; kingdom Metazoa; phylum Chordata; class Lepidosauria; order Squamata; family Gekkonidae; genus Heteronotia; species Heteronotia binoei. The sequence goes on from NC_083235.1 coordinate 2,807,121, forward strand.
GGATGAGATGAAAAAGAAGATTCAATATACCAGATCTCAATTTTTTGAAAATGCAAATAAGCCAGGTAAATGGCTGTCATACAAGATAAGAAAAGAAAAAGAAAAGAAAATAATAAGGGTCTTGAAAGATAAAGATGGTAGTCAGAAAGCAGCAGCAGAAGATAAGAAAAAAATAATATGGGATTTCTATTCTCAATTATATAGTAAAGAGGAGGTAAATTCCGACAAGATAGAAGCTTATTTCAAAGAGAAAAAAATAATACAGAAATTAACGGAAGAACAAAGGACTAGCTTAGCTAGTCCAATTACAATTGGTGAAATTGAAGAAGTATGGGCTAGATTAAAAAAGAACAAGGCAGCGGGACCGGACGGGCTGCCAGCCGAATATTACATATGTTTTAAAGAAGATATTATAATCCAATACAAAAATCTGATTGAGGAGATTTGGGAAACCCAGCTAATTCCGGAGTCTTGGAAAAGGGCAAATGTATCACTCATTCCCAAAACATCAAAAGATCTAGAGGATATTAAGAACTACCGCCCGATCTCTCTATTAAACATAGACTACAAGATTTATACGTCTATTTTAGCGAACAGACTTAAAAAAATTCTGGCAAATATAATTCATTCTGATCAGGCCGGATTCCTCCCGAAAAGATATATGCGAACAAACATCAGGATTATATCTAATATATTAGAATATTACGACTTACATAGAGAAAAACAAATGATTCTTTTGTTTATCGATGCCGAGAAGGCTTTCGATAATGTTAATTGGGATTTTATGATCAGAGCATTAGGGGAGATGAGTTTTGGTGAGATTTTTATTAAGAGCATACAAGCCTTGTATACAGAACAAGTTGCTAGATTTATCATTAATGGAGACTTAACAGAAGAGGTAAAGATACATAAAGGTACAAGACAAGGATGCCCACTCTCTCCGCTGCTCTTTATTTTACTATTGGAAATCTTAAATAACTTAATCAGGGCTAACAGCAAAATTAAAGGACTGGAAATTAAGAAAGAGTCGTATAAGATCTTAGCATATGCCGATGACTTGGTATTGATATCACAAAATAACAGAGAGTCCGTGGTTGAGATTTTAAAAGAATTAGAAGACTATGGTCAAGTCGCGGGTCTAAGAATAAATAAACAAAAATCTAAGATGCTTAACAAAAATATCTCTCCTCAAGAGGTGAGAGAGCTTGAAAGATTAACCGGATTCAGTAATGAAACAAAAATAAAATATTTGGGGATAACTTTCTCCAATAAGTGTAGCAATTTATACGATAACAATTATGTACCGCTGTTAAAGGAAATTGATTTTTCTTTAAAAAAATGGGCGAACATGAAATTATCTTTTATGGGAAGGATAGCGCTAATTAAGATGATGGTTCTTCCTAAAGTCATGTTTCTGTTTCAGATGATTAGTTTTGGGATAAGGAAACCCTTCTTTACTAAAATAGACCAATTAGTAAGAGCCTTTATTTGGCAAGGTAACCGACCTAGGATAAAATGGAAAATTTTAAAAGACAAAAAAGATATGGGCGGATTGGGACTCCCAGATTGGGAAACATACTATGTTGCGTGCGTCACACTCTGGCTAAAAGAATGGATTCGGTTGGAGAATACGCGCATACTAGCCTTAGAAGGCTCAGATTTACAAGCGGGATGGCATGCTAACCTATGGTATGTGCAAAAAGGGCAGAAATATTTTAAAAATCATTTGATTCGCAAAACCATTTATGAAGTTTGGTTAAAAATTAGAAGACTGATCTATGCTAAGACACCAAGATGGATATCCCCTGAAGAGGCGTCAATTCTGCCTCAACTGTATAACTTCAAAAAGATAATTAGGTATCAGGATATTTTGGATGATAAAGATAATTTAAGAGAAAAAGAAGACCTAGATTCCAGGGGGATAAGCATGGATTGGTGGACCAGAAATCAAGTAATAACTAAATATAATTCAGACAAGGCGAAAGGATTTACAAAAGCAAATTTTGATTTTGACAAACTGTTATTAAGAGAAGAGGAGAAAATAATTAAGAAAGTTTATAATTATATTCTGCAAATCAAATTAGAAGACGAAGTGGTTAAAAACTCTATGGTGAAATGGGCGCAAAATTTACAACGTAATATTAGTCTAGAACAATGGTCCAATTTTTGGAAAAAGAACTATAAAGTGATAAAGCCAATTAATTATAGGGAAAATTTTTTTAAACTATTTCACAGATGGTACCTCACCCCGGTACAGATAGCTAAATTTAATAATGCAATGTCACCTGTATGTTGGAAGTGCAAAGTAGATATTGGTTCATTTTATCATATGTGGTGGAACTGCAAAGTGGCTAAAACTTTCTGGGAAAAGATACACTGTATGATAAAGGAAATTTTAACTAGAGATTTTGTTTTTGAACCAGAAGTGATGTTATTATCATTTATTAAGAATACAGTTCCACAAGAAGATGAACATATGGTGATTTATATTATAACTGCGGCAAGGATAGTGTATGCTAAATATTGGCGTCAGGAGAGGGGTCCGAACCTGAGTGAAGTTATCGAAAAAGTCTTGGATGCCGCCGAGATGGATGTACTTTCAAATATGCTAAAAGGAGAGTCTAAAGATGACGCTGTCAGAAACTGGGGCAAGTTTTATGAATGGTATCAGAAAAAAGAAAGTATTTCTATCACTGGCAAAACTGAAAAAACTGAAAAAATTTAAAAATAATGATTATTTAAAAATTATCTAAAAATGATTTGTTGTACCTATAATTTGTTTTCAATTTTAGAGAGCAGATAAAAAGTTATGTATTTGTAATGTTTTGTAATGACTCAAAGTTAAATATTTTTTGTTAAGATAGAAGCCGTTGACTTCCTCCTCAAGGAAGCTTAATCAACTTTACTTATGTTAACAACGTGTATATATTATGTGACTGTAAGTTGAGGAAGTGGGTGTATTATCGATATTGATACAAAGAAAATAAAAAACTATTATGTCAAAAAAAAAAAAACAAGAGGAAGACATTAACAATGCTGATGAAGTGGCAACACGAAATGCGTCAATTATTGTAACCAGGGATGGCGCATGGTGTTCTGCCGCCTGAGGCAGAACCCTGATGCTCAACCCCTCCTCTCACTGGGGAAACTTTTTTTTTTTAAAGAAATTTATTCCCCACCCCTCTCTCTGAATCAGAGACTCAAGAGCGGCTTACAATCTCCTTTACCTTCTCCCCCCACAATAGACACTCTGTGAAGTGAGTGAGGCTGAGAGTGCTCTGACAGAAGCTGCCCTTTCAAGGACAACTACTGGGATAGCTATGACTGACCCAAGGCCATTCCAACAGCTGCAAGTGGAGTAGTGGGGAATCAAACCCAGTTCTCCCAGATCAGAATTTGCATACTTAACCACTTTTAGTGCGTGTGGCGTGATGTCACACAGAGGTGACATCATCATGTCATTCACTGAAGTGCCGTTGTTTCTGGGGAGTTCATCCCGCCTCTCAGCGTCCAGTTGGAGGCTCAGGGACACAACTGCCTAGTTTGCCCACACGCCGGCTCTGATTGTAACTAGTTACTTGTATTGTGTACTACTAAATTACTGTGGGCTCTGTTGAAAATGATTTAATTGTTTCTTACGGTTGTTTATTGTGGATTTTTGCGTCAAAGATATTTGTAAATTCAAAAGCGATAATACATATAGAAAAGTATGGTAGCCTGTTTACATCACAGCTATGTTGTTTTGTTTCTTGTAATTTCTTTCTTGTAATTTGAGTGGAGAGCCAGTTTGGTGTAGTGGTTAAGTGTGAGGACTCTTATCTGGGAGAACCGGGTTTGATTCTCCACTCCTCCACTGGCAGCTGCTGGAATGGCCTTGGGTCAGCCATAGCTCTGTTATCTGGGAGAACCGGGTTTGATTCCCCACTCCTCCACTTGCAGCTGCTGGAATGGCCTTGGGTCAGCCAGAGCTCTCTTTTCTGGGAGAACCGGGTTTGATTCTCCACTTGCAGCTGCTGGAATGGCCTTGGGTCAGCCATAGCTCTCTTATCTGGGAGAACCGGGTTCGTTTCCCCACTCCTCCACTTGCACCTGCTGGAATGGCCTTGGGTCAGCCAGAGCTCTCTTATCTGGGAGAACCGGGTTTGATTCCCCACTCCTCCACTTGCGGCTGCTGGAATGGCCTTGGGTCAGCCATAGCTCTGTTATCTGGGAGAACCGGGTTTGATTCCCCCCTCCTCCACTTGCACCTGCTGGAATGGCCTTGGGTCAGCCATAGCTCTGTTATCTGGGAGAACCGGGTTTGATTCCCCCCTCCTCCACTTGCACCTGCTGGAATGGCCTTGGGTCAGCCAGAGCTCTCTTATCTGGGAGAACCGGGTTTGATTCCCCACTCCTCCACTTGCGGCTGCTGGAATGGCCTTGGGTCAGCCAGAGCTCTCTTATCTGGGAGAACCGGGCTTGATTCCCCACTTCTCCACTTGCAGCTGCTGGAATGGCCTTGGGTCAGCCAGAGCTCTCTTATCTGGGAGAACCGGGTTTGATTCCCCACTCCTGCACTTGCACCTGCTGGGATGGCCTTGGGTCAGCCAGAGCTCTCCTATCTGGGACAACCGGGTTTGATTCCCCACTCCTCCACTTGCAGCTGCTGGAATGGCCTTGGGTCAGCCAGAGCTCTGTTATCTGGGAGAACCGGGTTTGATTCCCCACTCCCCCACTTGCAGCTGCTGGGATGGCCTTGGGTCAGCCAGAGCTCTGTTATCTGGGAGAACCGGGTTTGATTCCCCACTCCTCCACTTGCACCTGCTGGGATGGCCTTGGGTCAGCCATAGCTCTGGCAGAGGTTGTCCTTGAAAGGGCAGCTGCTGTGAGAGCCCTCTCCAGCCCCACCCACCTCACAGGGCATTTGTTGTGGGGGAGGAAGGGAAAGGAGATTGTGAGCCGTTCTGAGACTCTTCGGAGTGGAGGGCGGGATATAAATCCAATATCTTCTTCTTCTTCTTCTAATTTACCCAGAGATTGGCATCAGTGGCTATTAGCCACAGTGTGTATATGTGTGTGTGTGTATATATATATATTGGCCGCTGTGTGACACAGAATGTTGGACTGGATGGGCCATTGGCCTGATCCAACATGGCTTCTCTTATGTTCTTATGTTCTTTACTCTATAGCAGGGGTGGCCAAGGGTAGCTCTCCAGATGTTTTTTTGCCTACAATTCCCATCAGCCCCAGCCAGCATGGCCAATGGCTGGGGCTGATGGGAGTTGTAGGCAAAAAAATAAATAAATCTGTAGAGCTACCCTTGGCCACCCCTGCTCTATAGCATGTTTGAGAACCAGGCACCTCTCTGCTTCAAAGACTGAGTGAACTGGGGCCCATTGGGGGTGAAGCGCAGCCCAAGTGAGTTGCTGTACTAAACTTCACAGGCACACTTGTGGCATAACAGGGGTTTTGCGGCCCTGTCTGAGACAGCGTTTCAAGGCTGGGCTGACAGTCTGCAAGGATCACTGGACGAAGGCAGGCAGAATGCGCTCCTTAACAGAATTTTCTAGAAGCCGGCTCATTTCAGCCTTTCTTTCTCCAAGAGGCCTCGGAGACCCCGAATTCATACATACCACGACTTTCAGCTTCTTCTTGACACCATCGGACACAGACAGTCCCCAGACTGCTGCTTTGACCTCGATGTCGTGGAGTCCCAGCTGGAGAGGGACAATCACAAACGGCACGGCCTTGGAGGAGAGGCCCCTGATGGTGAAAACCTGCCTGTATCTTCGCTTGGCGGTGGAAGCGCTGCAGAAGGCCGGGTTGTGGACTAGCTCTAACCGCACCTGCCGAGAAAGATGGGGAAGCCGTGAGCCAAAGTCTTGAAAATATGGGAGAAGGGAGCCGTGAAGGGCCTTCACTCCCCTCTTTAAATAAATTACATCTTTGGTTGAAAGCAGGCATTGTATTTTTCCAGGTGTCACACATAGGGTTGCCAAGTCCAATTCAAGAAAGATCAAGTTGTGACAAGCATAACTGAACTCCAAAGGGAGTTCTGGTCATCACATTTTTTTTTTTACCAAACTTTTTATTTTGCAATATATTGAAATAAATTCATCTATTCAAATTCAAATATACTTCTCCAATACATTACATATTTTCCTCCCCCCCCCCCACTCTTATTCATGACCTCCGCCGGTACTTAAAACAAATTAAAAGCATATTAAAGGTAAAATCACAATTATAAAATCTTTAGAAAGAAAAAAAAATTATCATTCACTAACCTTTTCTCTAATAATCATTTAGCACTTATTAAACACAATGCTCATAATTATTAATTCGGTTCCAGAGTTCCCCCTATCTTAGTCTTATCTTAACTCTCATATATATATATATATTTACCAAGTAGCTATGTTCTACTAATGCTTGTATCACAATTCCTCTTTTTCATTAAAAGTTCAATTAATGTTGTCATACGCTACTAAATATCTTTTCACCATTATAAAATCTTTACACAAAGAGTTATCTTTCAATAACCTTTTCTCTATGATTCACTTAGCATTTATTAAACACAAATCTCATAATTATAGAATCAACTCCGGAATTCCAGCTGTCTTAATCTTATCTTAACTCATATATGTATAATTACCATGTAACTATATCCTACTAACTCAATAATCGCGATTCTTCTTTATCATTTAAAGTTCAATTCATGTTGTCATAAACTACTAAATGACTCTTCACCCTCCATTGTGCTTCCACGTAACTTTGAAATTTACTCCAGTCTTCTTTAAACTTCTCTGTATTGTTGTCTTTTAAGATTCTAGTAAGTTTGTCCATTTCACTCCAGTTAAGAACCTTTAAGACCCAGTCCCATTTTTTCAGGTATTCTGTCTTGCTTCCACATTTGCGCATACAATGTTCTCGCAGCTGAAAGCAAATACCACAACAATGTTCTGTCTTGCTTTGGAAAGCTTTCCATTTGTAATCCCACCAGAAAGACATCTGGTACTCTCCAAATATTATAACCCAAGATTTTCGAGATCTCCTGTTGAATCATTGTCCAAAATTGTTTCGCCTTCTCACAAGTCCACCACATGTGGTAGAAAGAACCTTCATGTTTTTTACATTTCCAACACCTATCTGAAACTTGATTACTCATTTTTGTTAGCTTTTTAGGTGTCATGTACCATCTGTACAGCATTTTGAAACAGTTCTCTTTTATGCTATAGCACGTTGATATTTTCATTGAATTCTTCCATAGGTGTTCCCACATCTCCATCTGTATTTCTTTATTAAAGTTAATCGCCCATTTAATCATTTGAGGCTTCACCACCTCCTCTTCTGTAGACCATTTCAATAACAGTTAATACATCCTTGAGATCAATTTTTCATTCTCGCCCAACAGCATTTTCTCCATTTCTGTTTTCTCTCGTCTTATACCTGTACTCTTAATATCTTTCTCTATCAAGCTTTTAATTTGTAACAGCTGAAACCAATCAAATTTGTCCTGCAATTCTTCAACCGATTTCATTTCAACTTTGCCCCCCTTGAACTTTAGCAGTTGTTCGTATGATGCCCATTTCCCTTCCCTTACACTTTGCGGCATACTTATTACTTCTGTTGGCACAATCCAAAGTGGTTTCCTCTCATCTCCATACTTACTATATTTTTTCCAAGTATTCAGCAAACTCCTCCTTATATAGTGATGTGAAAAAAAAACCGTCCATCTTCTCTTTCCCGTAGTACATATACGCATGCCAACCAAAGATATTTCCATGTCCTTCTAGCACCAATAATTTTTTGTTAATCAAAGTCATCCATTCCTTAATCCATACCAAACAAACTGCATCATGATATAGCATTAAATCAGGTAGTTGGAAGCCGCCTCTTTCTTTCGCATCTGTTAAGATTTTCATTTTGATTCTTGGTTTCTTGCCCGCCCAAATAAACTCTGAAATCTTTCTTTGCCACAGATTAAATTGTTTCTTATCTTTCACTATTGGGATAGTTTGAAATAAAAACATCATCCTTGGTAGAACATTCATTTTAATTGCAGATATCCTCCCCAGCATAGATATGTTTAGTTTATTCCATTTTAACATATCACTTTCTATTTTATGCCAGAGATTTTCATAATTGTTCTTATATAAGTCAATGTTTTTCATCGTCATCTCCACACCTAAATATTTTACTTTGGAGGCAACTTCACATCCAGTGGCATTTTGTAATTCTTTCTGTTTGTTTAGTGTCAGATTCTTAGTAAGGATTTTTGATTTTTCATTATTAATATAAAAGCCAACTATCTCACCATACTCTTTAATTTTCTTTAACAACAAAGGCATCACTTGTACTGGATTCTCATTAATGAACATCACATCGTCTGCAAAGGCTCTGTATTTATAGGAAAAACCTTTCAACTTCAATCCCTCTATTTCACTATCTTCATCAATTTGAGTCAACAAGACCTCTAGGGTCATTATAAACAACAATGGAGATAGAGGGCAACCTTGTCTTGTGCCTTTGCTGATCTTCAGTTGTTCAGTTAAGTCAGTATTCACACAGAGTTTTGCCTGTTGTTCTGTATATATTGCTTTAGACATCCTTATAAAATCATCTCCTAAATTCATTTTCTCCATAACTGCAAACATAAAGTCCCAGTTAAGATTATCAAAAGCTTTTTCCGCATCCGCAAAAAATAAAGCCACCTCCTTTTCTGGATGTTTTTCATAGTATTCAACAATGTCTATTACATTTCTGATGTTATCCCTTATTTGCCTCCTGGGGAGAAAGCCTGCTTGTTCTTCCTGAATAGAAATGTTTAAATGCTGTTTGAGTCTTTCCGCTAGAATTCTAGCAAATATTTTGTAATCATTATTCAGTAGTGAAATCAGTCGATAGTTTTTAACATTTGTGGAGTCTCTTTCTTCTTTCGGTATTAATGAAATAACCGCTTCTTTCCAAGAATCTGGTACCTTCCCATCTTCTCTAATACAGTTCATCAACTTTTGCATTTTAGGTACTAGTACATCCGCCAAGACTTTATAAAATTTTGCTGAAAAGCCGTCTGGACCTGGAGCTTTGCTTAATTTCATTGAACAAATCGCTGCTTCAATTTCAACCTTCTCAATTGGCTTATTCAAGATTTTTTCCATATTATCATTCAAGGGTTTCACTTTTAATCTTTGCAAATAGGCATCATTTTTTTCTTTTGTTATCTGTTGACCTTTATATAATTTGGCATAAAATTTAAAGAACTCCCTTTTAATTCCAGCTTGATCTACAATTTCTTTCCCTTCCACACAAATTTTATTTACAAACTTTTTCTCCCTTTTTTTCTTAAGTTGCCAAGCCAAATATTTCCCTGGTTTGTTGGCACCTTCAAATGATTTTTGCTGTGACCTTTTTAGCATCCATTCCACCTCCTTGTTCAATAAATGTTTCAACTGATTCTGCAAAATTGTGATTTCTCGCATTATTTTCTTTTTCCCCAGTCGTTTTTTTAGATCTTTTTCTTTTTTGCCTATTTCTGCTTGTAAGTCTTTCAATTGCTTTTCTTTAGCTCTTTTGTCTTTGTTGTTCAATGTGATTAGTAATCCTCTCATCACTGCTTTATACGTATTCCAAACGGTCTGTGTTTTAACCTCTTGGTCATCATTTGCTTGAAAGAAAGCTTTAGTTTCTTTTTCCAGAGACTTCACTACTTCCACTTTTTGCAACAAGTCCTCATTTAGTCTCCATCTTCTGCTCTTTCTCATAGCCTTCGCTGACCACATTAGTGGATTGTGGTCTGCACCTATTTTTGGAAGAATTTCCATCTTATTTGTAATAAGTCCCAAGTCCTTCGTGGACCATAACATATCAATTCTTGAGAAGGAGTTATGCCTTGCTGAGAAAAAGGTATAGTCACGTACATTAGGATTAAACTTTCTCCAAATGTCTTCCAGACTTTCTTGCTCTGTTAAATCGAAGAAGGACTTTGGTAACTTCCCATCTTTCTTCTTTTTGTTTCCAGATCTGTCCAGAGAGTTGTTAATGGTTCCATTGAAATCTCCCATTAACATAACCTGTTCATGAGTCACTTGGTTAAGTTGTTGCAAAATGTCTTTAAAGAAAACATCCTTCGCCCCGTTAGGGGCATATAAGCCCAACAGCAACGTTTTTTTTTCATTTATCAACACCTCCACTGCGATGTATCTGCCATCATTGTCTTTAAAGACCAGTTTAGGTTCTAGTTCTTTTTTAATGTAAAAAACCACTCCCCCTTTTTTTTTTCTTTAGCTAATGAAAAAAATTGTTCTCCCAAAGCCTTATTCGATAAAAATTTATAATCCAATTGTTTAATATGCACTTCTTGTAAACAAATTATATTACATTTCTGCTTATTAATCCAATGAAAAATTGCCCTTCTTTTTTGTGGTGAATTAAGTCCATTTACATTCCAAGAAATTAATTTGTAATCCATAATGTTTTCTCAGTTATTCTGTACCTTCAAATTCTTTATTGTCCACAAAAAATTCATTCATTCCTTGGGTGTCAACTATTGTTTTTCGCAGTCTTTTATATTCAAAGCTAAGACCTTCTGGTAGAATCCATCTATATCTTATGTTCTTCTCCCTTAGCTTGTCCGTCAATTTCTTAAATTGTTTTCTGTCACTAATAACCTTTCTCGGCAGCTCCTTCATTATTCGTACTCTGCTTTCCTCTCTCACCATTGGGGTTTCAAATTGCTTGCTTAAGAGCCTTCCCACCACGTCTCTCCTGGTAAACTTCACTACTACATCCCTGGGTAGTTTACGCTTCCTGGCAAATTCTGAATTAACTCTATATGCATAGTCACATAAACGTTCCACCTCCTCCGGATCTTCTTCCAAAAATTCAGCAATAATTGTGACAATATCACATTTAAAGGGACCGCACACCTTTTAAATGCCTCCCCCCAACTGGAATTTATTTGTTTGTTTGTTTGTTTAATATCCCACCCTCCCCACTAAAGGCAGGCTCAGAATGGCTCACAGGTTAGGGTCAAAAATGACCAAACAAGATAAAAACATCAATAATACATAATGGATAGGGGCACCTCTTTGTGGGCACCTCTTTTCTTTTGAAACTTGGAGGGTCTTTTGAGGAGAGGCTCTGGATGCTATGCTGTAAATTTGGTGCCTCTACCTCAAAAAAACACCCCCCCCCCAAGAGCCCCAGATACCCGTGGATCAATTCTCCATTATTCCCATGGGAATCGGTCTCCATAGGGAAAAATGGATTGCCCAGGAGACATTTCCCTCCCCCCGCCCCCCCTGCTTTCTGATGACCCTGAAGAGGAAGGGGGCCCTCCAAACCGGGGAATCTCCTGCCCCCACCTGGGGATCAGCAAACCAAGAGGGATGAACACAGTGAGGTTAGGAACAGGAGAGAACCGTATTCTACTAAAGAATAAATTAGTTATGGGAAGTTGTTTCTGAACAATGCTGAATGTCAGACATTGGAGAGTATCAAAATGTTATTCTGCTAAATGTGACCTGTACCTTGACATGATTAACTCCATTTTGAATTACTAATCCTAACTGTAGAACAAGAGGCCTGGTACATCAAACAGCTTTAGAAATGTTACTAACCCCTACTGTGAATTCCTCTGCATAACACTAACAAAGCAACAACCCTTTGAAGATAATGAGCCTCAAGGAGAGCCAGCAAGACTCTCCCGTGAGAAAAGGGACCACAAGAGATAAGGGGGAAGGAAAGTGTTACTTGTAGCGTTAAAGTGTGAGAATGTAGTATTGTTTTGAATTGCTTTGAAGTACGGCCTTATAACCCATGTATGTTTCAACTGCTGGTTATCAGTTCCAATACCTGTCTTCAGAACCTTGAGATATCAAATAAACGTCTTTACTTTTGCAACAAAAGATGGTCCGTGTACTTTGAGCTCCAAAGTCTGACACTGAAACCCTTTGCAGAATATACAATTTACAATTTAATGAAAGAGTCCACTCAGAAGGAAGACTTCAAGAGGTGCAAAGTCCTGATAGATGCGAAAAGGCCTCTCCAAATCAGTCATGGTGTTGCCAACGAAGTCAAGGTTCCTTTGCAGAGAATTAAGGCAATGTCTTTATACGTGTAGCTGATACGAAGTGCTGCTGACAACACGTTCCCTAGGTTTACAAAGCCGTGTTTCGGTGTCAGCCTTCATATGATCATTCACTTCATATTCTCTGGAACCAATGCTCACAGCAGTATAAGTGCCGTTAGTCAGTTTCTCCAAAGGCCCTTTCATTAAATTACAGATTGTCAATTGCCTTTATGCAAATGTATATTGTAAACTGCAAGAGTGTTGGTTGTGCGTTATAAACTATGTAGTGCTAAGCACTGAAGATAATGAGATATCCTGCATTTATTGCATCTAGTTTGCAGAAGTATATTCTGCAAAGGGTTTCAGCATTGCTCAGAAACAACTTCCCCTAACTAATTTATTCTTTAGTAGAACACGGTTCTCTCATGTTCCCCACCTGGGGATTGGCAACCCGAGTCACACAGGGCCTAGCAGGGCCTTCTGCTGGCTGCCACCACTCTGGTCAGGGTCTGTATGGAGGGCCCAGAGCACCCAAACACCCCTGTAGCTTCCTTATTAGTGAATACCTCTTAGAAGATATTGGAAGAAGATATTGGATTTATATCCCGCCTTCCACTCCAAAGAGTCTCAGAGCAGCTCACAATCTCCTTTCCCTCCCCCCCCCCCCCCGCCCCACAACAGACACCCTGTGAGGTAGATGAAGATATTGGATTTATATCCCGCCCTCCACTCCGAAGAGTCTCAGAGCGGCTCACAATCTTTTTTCCCTTCCTCTCCCACAACAGACACCCTGTGAGGTAGATGAAGATATTGGATTTATATCCCGCCCTCCACTCCAAAGAGTCTCAGAGCGGCTCACAATCTTCTTTCCCTTCCTCCCCCACAACAGACACCCTGTGAGGTAGATGAAGATATTGGATTTATATCCCACCCTCCACTCCGAAGAGTCTCAGAGCGGCTCACAATCTCCTTTCCCTTCCTCCCCCACAACAGACACCCTGTGAGGTAGATGAAGATATTGGATTTATATCCCGCCCTCCACTCCAAAGAGTCTCAGAGCGGCTCACAATCTCCTTTCCCTTCCTCCCCCACAACAGACACCCTGTAAGGTAGATGAAGATATTGGATTTATATCCCGCCCTCCACTCCAAAGAGTCTCAGAGCGGCTCACAATCTCCTTTCCCTTCCTCCCCCACAACAGACACCCTGTGAGGTAGATGAAGATATTGGATTTATATCCCGCCCTCCACTCCAAAGAGTCTCAGAGCGGCTCACAATCTCCTTTCCCTTCCTCCCCCACAACAGACACCCTGTAAGGTAGATGAAGATATTGGATTTATATCCCGCCCTCCACTCCAAAGAGTCTCAGAGCAGCTCACAATCTCCTTTACCTTCCTCCCCCACAACAGACACCCTGTGGGGTGGGTGGGGCTGAGAGAAGAAGAAGATATTGGCTTTATATCCTGCCCTCCACTCTGAAGAGTCTCAGAGCAGCTCACAATCTCCTTTACCTTCCTCCCCCCCACAAGAGACACCCTGTGAGGTAGATGAAGATATTGGATTTATATCCCGCCCTCCACTCCGAAGAGTCTCAGAGTGGCTCACAATCTCCTTTCCCTTCCTCCCCCACAACAGACACTCTGTGAGGTAGATGAAGATATTGGATTTATATCCCACCCTCCACTCCGAAGAGTCTCAGAGCGGCTCACAATCTCCTTTCCCTTCCTCCCCCACAACAGACACCCTGTGAGGTGGATGAAGATATTGGATTTATATCCCGCCCTCCACTCTGAAGAGTCTCAGAGCGGCTCACAATCTCCTTTCCCTTCCTCCCCCACAACAGACACCCTGTGAGGTGGGAGGGGCTGAGAGGGCTCTCACAGCAGCTGCCCTTTCAAGGACAACCTCTGCCAGAGCTCTGGCTAACCCAAGGCCATTCCAGCAGCTGCAAGTGGAGGAGTGGGGAATCAAACCCGGTTCTCCCAGATAAGAGTCCGCACACTTCACCACTACACCAAACTGGCTCTTACTGTGACCAAGGAGACACAGTAAAACAACAAAAGAAGTTTATTATTAGTGCTCTAAAAACAATATGTGGGTGATAAAGGTTCAGTGCAATAGTGAATATGAAACAGTAAAGGTTGGTGCAAAGGAACAAAAGCCCTGACGTGTTTAGCTATGCAGTCCCTACTCTAATAACCAACACTCACCCCCTTGGGTAAGGGATCTTTTCCTGCTGCCTCTTCCAGAACCTGCCCCCCCAGGAGACCTGCTCTTCTGAAGATGCTCAAGGGCAGGGGTGTCATACAAGTGGTCTGGGGACCAAATCAGGCCCATGAGCAACTGGTTGTCGTCTTCATTCTTCTCCCTCTCCCTTGCTTCCTTCTGCATCTCAGCTTGCTTTGTAAGGCTTGCTCAATTGCACAGGAGCTACACAGCAAAGCCTCTATCTTCTCTATTGGGGAGGAAGGGAGAAGAAAGAGCTTGCTTTACCAGGCTCTCTCAATTGCACAGCAGAGCTACTGAGCCAAGCCTCTCTTCCTTCTATTGGCTGAGGCTCCTCCCCATCCTCATCCCCTGGGGAAGGAAGGAAAGAGCCAGAGCTTCCTTTGCCCAGTTCCCTGGATCCCATGGGAGAAATACAAGATAGCACTTTGAAGACCAATGAGTGCTAGTGTTTTAAGCATGTTTTAGTTGAAGTTTTTTTTTAAAAAAATATCTTTAATTGTGTTTGTCCTTTATATCTCTGCTACCTAATCTTAAATAGATGCACACATGCTCTGGCCCAACAAGGTCTCATTTATGTCTGATCTGTCCCTCATAACAAATGAGTTTGATGTAGGCCTTGGGGATCCTTGCTGTCAGAGCCAGATTAACAATTAGGCCAAGCAGGCACTGGCCTATGGACCCCCACACCTTTAGGGGCCCCGGGCTGACTCCCCGTCTCCCTGGTTTCCCCCCCGCTTGCGGCCCTCCCAGCCTGCACATGCAGCCAGCAACTGAGCCGCTCTTTGCCCGACTTGCCTGGTGCCACTGCTCCCGGCGTTGTCACCAAGTTTGCCTCTCTCTGCCTCTCCCCCGCAGCTTGGTCAAAGGGGCTTTGGAGAAGGGGCCTGCAGGCTGCAGCAGGGGCCATGGGTGGGGGGCAGGTGCTCAGACTCTGAGATAATTTGTAAGGGCCCCCCCTAAGATTTCAACTGCCTAGGGGCCTCCACGGGGTTTACCTCTGAAGACGGTGTCCTGACACAGCTTTTGTACTGGATTTAGTATCTAAGAGGGGTGCCCAAGAACCCATCAGAATCAGTAGAACCAGGAAGAGGTACAAGCTCCCTCAGCTCTGAATGAACCCCCCCTCCTGACAAAACCCCCAAACTCACCGTGATGTCACCCTCCAGATAGTTGTAGAGAACAGCCCGAATCTCCACCTGCTCGTTTCTCACGACCGAGTAAGGCACCCGCAGGTCAATGAAGAAGTCCTTCATCACCGTGATCTCATAAGGGTCGGCCACACAGACCCCTGGAATGAGAGGAACAAGGGAGCAGCTCAACTACCCCTTTGGCCTCCTCTGCATTTCCCATAACAGGCTATGATAAAATCATAGAATCATAGTTGGAAGGGCCCTTCAGAATCATGTAGTCCAACCCCTTGCACAGTGTAGGAAACTCACAAATGCCTCCCCCTAAATTCACAGGATCTTCATTGCTGTCAGATGGCCATCTACCCTCTGTTGAAAAACCTCCAAGGAAGGAGAGCCCATCACCTCCCAAGGAGGAAGCCCGTTCCACTGAGGAACTGCTCTAAACTCACAAATACCTCCCCCTAAATTCACAGGATCTTCATTGCTGTCAGATGGCCATCTAGCCTCTGTTGAAAAACCTCCAAGGAAGGAGAGCCCATCACCTCCCAAGGAGAAAGCCCGTTCCACTGAGGAACTGCTCTAAACTCACAAATACCTCCCCCTAAATTCACAGGATCTTCATTGCTGTCAGATGGCCATCTAGCCTCTGTTGAAAAACCTCCAAGGAAGGAGAGCCCATCACCTCCCAAGGAGGAAGCCCGTTCCACTGAGGAACTGCTCTAAACTCACAAATACCTCCCCCTAAATTCACAGGATCTTCATTGCTGTCAGATGGCCATCTAGCCTCTGTTTAAAAACCTCCAAGGAAGGAGAGCCCATCACCTCCGGAGGAGGAAGCCTGTTCCACTGAGGAACCGCTCTAAACTCACAAATACCTCCCCCTAAATTCACAGGATCTTCATTGCTGTCAGATGGTCATCCAGCCTCTGTTGAAAAACCTCCAAGGAAAGAGAGCCCACCACCTCCCAAGGAAGCCTGTTCCACTGAGGAACCTCTCTAATAGTCAGGAACCATAGAATCATAGAGTTGGAAGAGACCTCCAGGGTCATCTAATCCAACCCCCTGCACAATGCAGGAAATTCACAAATACCTCCCCATAAATTCACAGGATCCTCATTGCTGTCAAACGGCCATCTAACCTCTGTTGAAAAACCTCCAAGGAAGGAGAGCCCACCACCTCCCGAGGAAGCCTGTTCCACTGAGGAACCGCTCTAACGATCAGGAAGTTCTTCCTAATGTTGAGCCGGAAACTCTTTTGATTTAATTTCAACCCATTGGTTCTGGTCCTACCTTCTGGGGCCACAGAAAACAATTCCACCCCATCCTCTATAGGACAGCCCTTCAAGTCCTTGAAGATGGTGATCATATCACCTCTCAGCCGCCTCCTCTCCAGGCTAAACATCCCCAGCTCCTTCAACCTTTCTTCATAGGACTTGGTCTCCAGACCCCTCACCATCTTTGTTGTCCTCCTCTGGGACCATTCCAGCTTGTCTATATCCTTCTTAAAATGTGGTGCCCAAAACTGAACACAGTACTCCAGATGAGGTCTTTTCAGAGCAGAGTAAAGTGATACCATCACATTACGTGATCTGGACACTAGACTTCTGTTGATACAGCCCAAAATGGCATTTTCCTTTTTAGCCACCGCATCACACTGTTGACTTATGTTCAGTGTATGATCCACTAAGACCCTGAGATCCTTTTCACACATATTACTGCTAAGACAAGTCTTCCCCATCCTATAGCCATACATTGGTTTTTTCTACCTAAATGCATAACTTTACATTAATCCCTGTTAAAATTCATTTTATTGGTTTTAAACCAGTTTTCCACCCTGTCAAGGTGTTTCCACCCTGTTTCTGTCTTCTACTGTATTTGCAACCCCTCCCGTGACAAGCTCATCATGGTTTGCTCAGCCACGTCCCACTGATGCCTGGCGTACAAGATTCCTTAAGAACATAAGAGAAGCCATGTTGGATCAGGCCAATGGCCCATCCAGTCCAACACTGTATCACACAGTGGCCAATATATATATATTGGCCTGATCCAACATGGATTCCACATGTTAATCACCCTTTGGGTGAAGAAGGACTTCCTTTTATCCGTTTTAACCTGACTGCTCAGCAATTTTATTGAATGCCCATGAGTTCTTGTATTGTGAGAAAGGGAGAAAAGGACTTCTTTCTCTACTTTCTCCATCCCATGCATTATCTTGTAAACCTCTATCATGTCACCCCGCAGTCGACGTTTCTCCAAGCTAAAGAGCCCCAAGCGTTTTAACCTTTCTTCATAGGGAAAGTGTTCCAAACCTTTAATCATTCTAGTTGCCCTTTTCTGTACTTTTTCCAATGCTATAATATCCTTTTTGAGGTGCAGTGACCAGAATTGCACGCAGTACTCCAAATAAGACCACACCATTGATTTATACAGGGGCATTATGATACTGGCTGATTTGTAGCTGGGATTCTTGGCCCCAATGTGCATTACTTTGCACTTAGCAACATTGAACCTCATCTGCCACGTTGACGCCCACTCACCCAGCCTCAACAGATCCCTTCGGAGTGCCTCACAATCCTCTCTGGTTCTTACCACCCTGAAGAGTTTAGTGCCATCTTGAAACTTGGCCACGTCACTGCTTACTCCCAACTCCAGATCATTAATGAACAAGTTAAAGAGCATGGGACCCAGTACTGAGCCCTGCGGCACCCCACTGCTTACTGTCTTCCACAGCGAAGACTGCCCATTTATACTCACTCTCTGCTTCCTATTAATTAGCCAGTTTTTGATCCACAAGAGGACCTGTCCTTTTACTCCATGACTCTCGAGCTTACTAAGGAGCCTTTGATGAGGAACTTTATCAAAAGCTTTCTGGAAGTTAAGATAAACAACATCTGTTGGGTTCCCTTTGTCCACATGCTTGTTCACCCCCTCAAAGAACTGTAACAGGTTAGTGTGGCAAGATCTTCCCTTACAGAACCCATGCTGAGTCTTCCCCAGTAACTTGTGTTCATCAATGTGCCTACTCATTCTGTCCTTGATAACGGTTTCTACCAACTTTCCTGGTATTGAAGTCAGACTGACTGGCCTGTAATTTCCCGGATCTCCTCTGGAACCCTTTTTAAAGATGGGGGTGACATTTGCTACCTTCCAGTCCTCAGGAAGAGAGGCAGATTTCAATGAAAGATTACAAATTTTTGTCAGGAGATCGACAAGTTCAACTTTGAATTCTTTCAGAACTCTCGGATGTATGCCATCCGGACCTGGTGACTTATTAGTTTTTAATTCGTCAATCAGTTGTAAGACCTCTTCTCTTGTCACCTCAATCTGACTCAGGCCTTTCAACACCCCTTCCAAAATCAGCGATTCTGGAGAGGGCAAACAATTCTCATCTTCCACAGTGAAGATGGAGGCAAAAAATGCATTCAGCTTCTCAGCCATTTCCCTATCCTCCTTCAGTAATCCTTTGACCACTTGGTCATCCCAAGGGTTTTGACTGTATTGACCTTTCCTTTCAGTTTCCTCTTCACATGCCTCCTCATCTCAGAGAATTTACCCCTTTTAAAGTTAAACGTGGTTGTGCTCGTCTTTTTGGGCAACTCCCTATGTATACAAATGGTGAAATCAATAACGTTATGGTCACTGCTCCCAAGCGGTGTGATCACTTTTACATCTCTCACCAAGTCTTGGGCATTACTTAGGACCAAATCCAGGATCGCCCCACCTCTGGTAGGTTCTGTGACCATCTGCTCCATAGCACAGTCATTGAGATCATCTAGAAACTCAATCTCTTTCTCTCAACCTGAACACATATTGACCCAATCAAACTGCGGGCAGTTAAAATCACCTATTACGACACAGTTTTTACATTTAGCCGCTATCTTTAATCCTTCCATCATATTATAATCGTCCTCTATCTTAACTCCCATAGTTAAATTTCCTTTTGAGCCCTCTATTTCAACCCAAAGCATTTCTAGAAGGGAATCTAATTCTCTGACCTCAGTCTTACTGGACCGTATATCCTCTCTGACATACAGAGCCACCCCACCTCCAACCCTTCCCTCCCTATCCTTCCGATATAACTTATATCCAGGAATCACCGTGTCCCACTGATTCTCCTCATCCACCAAGTTTCTGAAATTCCCACAATGTCTATGTTTTCCCCCAACACTAAACATTCCAACTCACCAATTTTACTTCGAACACTTCTAGCATTTGTATACAAACATCTATAATTTCCCAGGCAATTTCCCCGCCACCTTCCTCCTGCCGCCTCGAGACTTTGGCAGGTAGTCCATACAATCTCAGTGAAAAACTCTAATCCATTACCCGGTAGAAAAGTAACAGCTAACCCTTCATCTCTTTGAGATGAGTCCTCCCGAACCAGAGACATTTCATCTCCTGTCGGCTTTCCCCCAAGATTTAGTTTAAAAACTGCTCTGTCACCTTTTTTGATTTTAAGCGCCAGCAGCCTGGTTCCTTCTGGGGACAAGTGGAGACCGTCTCTTTTGTACAGCTCCCCTTTGTTCCAGAAAGCATCCAGTGCCTAAGAAACCTTTCCTTACCTTTCGTATCCGAAACGCTCACCGCCAGCACTTCCCAGGTCGTGATGGAATCCTTCAGGTAAATGAGAACTGTCTTGGATGAGATCCTGGATACAAAGAGAAGGTGCCATGTCACACCCATCCAAAGCACAATGGTGGACAAGAGACAGGGCCAGCCCTAGACTGTCTGGCATCCTAGGGAAGGCTAACTTCTGGTCCCTCCCCCCCACGCACTGATAATGGCACTGAGTCATGTGGGGTTCCCCAATTTGGCACCCTCAGAAGGCTAGCGCCCTAGGCAATTGGCTAGTGGTAGAGCCGGCCCTGACAAGAGGTACAGTCTTGGGCTGACATGAGAGACAAGGCTGCTGCAGAAAATGGGGTGGGGAGATGAATGATCCCCCCCCCCCCGTCTCTTCCCAGAACATTGAGGACAACTGAGCCTGATTCTCATGGCAAAACACTGCAAGCTTCCCTGCTTTCTGTCAAGAATTCTTTTTGCCGTGAGTACTTCTATTTTGATCCATGCCTCTGTAGCTCAGAATAGGCTTGCCAATCCCCAGGTCCCAGCAGGGGTTCTCCCGCTTTCCCAGGCTCCTTCCCGCCCACAGTCAGTGGGCCGGTGGTGGGAAGCTCCGCCCCCGCAGCTACCCTGTGCCTTTCCCCTGCAAAACGCTCGGAGAAAGCTTGCAAAGGCTTCCTTTTGGGATGGTGCGTCTGTGCCTTTAAGGCTGAATGGGGGCGGGGTGAGCAGGCAGAACAACGTGGCTGCTCCCAGGAGCTGTGAAAGCAGCCCAGACCCTCCGCTGGTTATACAAGCTTTTCAGAGGTTGTTTGCATAGGAAAGGGTAAACTTGAACCTTTGGTTTCCCTGGGTTATTGGAAGTTCAGCAACTCGTGAGTAAATTGCCCCAGTGAGACCACACGAGTGTGGGATTGCAAACGGTTTTATTTTAGCTCCTGTGTATGTGTGTGTGAGAGAGAGAGAGAGAAAGAGAGAGAGAGAGAGAGACGAATTGCAGCTGCTCGGTGAGGAAATGAAGACTGTATTCAGGGGAACTGCACTGCTGTGTTTTTATTTATTTGTTTTAGGGAAAGTCCCTCGGCCCCACCCCCAAAGTCCCCAGATATTATCTGAGTTAAACTTGCCAACCCTAGAATGGGATGTTATAATTGCTTGCTTGCTTTGTAGAAAAAGCCCAGCAGGAACTCATTTGTATGTTAGGCTACACACGCCTCACACCAAGTCAGCCAGAACTATGTTCCTGTGCGTTCCTGCTCAGAAAAAGCCCTGGAAACAAGGATTTTTATTTTCCCCCCTCCCCCTGAGTTGAAGCATTTGAATTTTTTATCATCAAAGCCAAGTAGGAATGCAGATGTGGCCACTAGCATGGATAGACATCACACCCTTTGAAACCTGGCCAAGAAGGCTTGCCAATCCCCAGGTCCCAGCAGGGGTTCTTCCGCTTTCCCAGGCTCCTTCCCACCCCCGGTCAGCTGGCCAGCGGGGGAAAGCCCCGCCCCCAAAGCCACCATGTGCCTTTCCACCTCCGGAGGCTTCAGTCTCCGATTGGAAAGGCTTCCTCTTGGGATGGGGTGTCTGTGTTACTTTGGAGAAGTTGGCAGCAACTGGTGAGTAGAGAGCCCAATCCCTCACTTCAGAGTCGCCAGAAACGTCTGCTGAGCACTTCATTATTCCCTATGTGGAGATCGATACTTATAGGGTATAATGGGGAATTGATCTGGAGGTTTCGGGGGATGTGGGGGAGCTGTTTTTTGAGGTAGAGGCACCAGATTTTCAGTATCGTCTCTAGTGCCTCTCCCCAAAGTACCCCCCAAGTTTCAAAACGATTGGACCAGGGGGTCCAATTCTACGAGCCCCAAAAGAAGGTGCCCCTATCCTTCATTATTTCCTATGGAAGGAAGACATTTAAAAAGGTGTGCTGTCCCTTTAAATGTGATGACCAGAACTCCCTTTGAGTTCAGTTATGCTTGTCACACCCTTGTTCCTGGCTCTGACCCAATGTCTCCTGGCTCCACCCCCAAAGTCTCCTGGCTGCATCCCCAAAGTCCCCAGATATTTGTTGAATTGGACTTGGCAATTCTATGGCCAAGCCAGTCGGAGCTGCGTTCCTGTGCGTTCCTGCTCAAGAAAAAAGCCCTGCTTGTAAATCACCTCTGTTTTGTCTGTAGCCTTTTCCCATCCTGAGGGGAGGGGGCACAGCTCGGCACTGAAGGTCAGTCACCACTCAGAGACTTTCCCTTTTGGAATAACTTGCTGCATAACAAGAGGCGACGGAGGGCCCTTCATTGTTAGAGAGAAGGTGCTCGAAGCTTAAATTTGTTAACGCTCTGGACTAAGCTATAATGGCCTCCTTGAGTTTGGGAAACTCAGCCCCTCCAAGACATAGGGTTGCCAAGTCCAATTCAAGAAATATTTGGGGACTTTGGGGGTGGAGCCAGGAGACTTTGGGGGTGGAGCCAGGAGACATTGTGGGTGGAGCCAAGATCAAGGCTGTGACAAGCATCACTGAACTCCAAAGGGAGTTCTGGCCATCACATTTAAAGGGACGGCACAACTTTTAAATTCCTTCCTTCCATAGGAAATAATGAAGGATAGGGGCACCACCTTATTTTGAGGTTCATAGAATTCGACCCCCTGGTCCAATCTTTTTGAAACTTGGGGGGTATTTTGGGGAGAGGCACTAGATGCTATACTGAAAATTTGGTGTCTCTACCCCAAAAAACAGCCCACCCCAGAGCCCCAAATACCCGCGGATCAATTCTCCTTTATTTTCTATGGGAATAAATCTCCATAGGGAATAACAGAGTTCCCAGCAGACATTTCCCTCCCCTCCCCCTTTTTTCTGACGACCCTGAAGCGGGGGGAGGGTCTCCAAACCAGGGGGATCCCCTGCCCCCACCTGGGGATTGGCAACCCTACCAAGACAACATCTTGGAATTGTAACACCTTCCTTCACTGAATAAATCCGATATGATTTCAACACAGAAGTCTTCATTGGTGGGAACTGTGCAGCACTCAACACTTTCCCCATTCCCCTGCCAGCACCACTTGTGGTGTGAAGAAGTGTGCGATGCACAACTCTGTAGTATTAGAGGACATAAATGTCGGAAGAGGTGGCATATAAATTGAACAACCACCACCACCTGGACACCCTCCTTACAGTACTCAGCATCTTGTGTGGAGAGAGAATGGGACCAGTTCAAATGGCTGGTTAGCAGGGGTGTCAAACATGCAGCCCGAGGGCCGAATCAGGCCCCCAGAGGCCTCCTATTAGGCCCCAGAGCAACTGGCTCTTGTCTGCTTCCTTCTGCCTCTCTCTTGCTTTCTTCTGCATCACAGCTTGCTTTGCCAGGCTGGCTCAATCGCACAGGAGCTACAGAGCAAAGCCTCTATTTTCTCCATTGGCTGAGTCTCCTCCCCCTCCTGGTCCCTGAGGAGGAAGGGAAAGAGCCAGAGCTTCCTTTTCCCTGGATCCCATGGGAGAAATACAAAGAAAGCACCTTTAACACCAAAAAGTGCTAATGTTTTAAGCATGTTTTAAGTTTGTTTTGTTTTTAAAAAAAATCTTTAGTTCATAGAATCATACAGTTGGAAGGGACCTCTACGGTCATCTAGTCCAACCCCCTGCACAATGCAAGAAACTCACAAACACCTCCCCCCTAAATTCACAGGATCTTCATTGCTGTCAGATGGCCATCTAGCCTCTGTTGAAAAACCTCCAAGGAAGGAGAGCCCACCACCTCCTGAGAAAGCCTGTTCCACTGAGGAACTGCTCTAATAGTCAGGAAGTTCTTTCTAATGTTGAGCCGGAAACTCTTTTGATTTAATTTCAACCCATTGGATCTGGTTCTACCTTCCAGGGACACAGAAAACAATTCCACACCATCCTCTATATGACAGCCCTTCAAGTAGTTGTGTTTGTGTCCTTTTAAAAGTTCATATCTCTAAGTTTATAACTCTGCTAAAAAGGTCAAGGTAGTCCCCTGTGCAAGCACCAGTCGTTTCCGACTCTGGGGTGACGTTGCTTTCACAATGTTTTCATGGCAGACTTTTTACAGGGTGGTTTGCCATTGCCTTCCCCAGTCCTCTACACTTTCCCTCTAGCAAGCTGGGGACTCATTTGACCGACCTCAGAAGGAGGGAAGGCTGAGTCAACTTTGAGCCAGCTACCTGAACCCAGCTTCCTCCGGGATCGAACTCAGGTCGTGAGCAGAGAATTCAGACTGCAGTACTGCAGCTTTACCACTCTGCGCCACATGGCTCTCTGCTACCTAAACCTTAAAACCCGTGGTCTGGCCCAAAACGGCCCAGCCCGACAAGGTCTTATTTTTGTCAGATCTGTCACTCAAAACAAATGAGTTCGACACCCCAATTGACTGTGCTGCGTTGCAGAAGGAAAAAGGTACCCCTGGTCATTGAGAGGTTCATCCAGATGTTTCACTTCCCACAACCAGCTCTCAGGAAACTCGGTTCTGGAGGCAAAAGCGTCATCGTCTAAGAAACTGTCATCGATGTCATCTGGGAAATCAAGAGACAGCAGTTTAACCGTGTGTGTTGTGTGTGTGTGTTGTGTATGTGTGTGTGTGGTTTGTTCGCAGTGTTGCTTTTTCAAGGCAAGGGAGGGACTGGCTAAACCGTCGGTGCATTTAGGGCTATCCACCCATGGCTGGTGACTCTAGAGATCTAAGGCGGAAGGAATCTAGGGGCTTCTTGTACTCTGAACACCGTGGAGACACCAGCACTGGGATCCCACCAGTTTGTAGATGGTTTAAACCAGGGGTGGCCAAACCCGCTTAACATAAGAGCCGCACAGAATCAACATCAGATGTTTGAGAGCTGCAAGACAGGAAGGAAGGAAGGAAGGAAGGAAGGAAGGAAGGAAGGAAGGAAGGAAGGGAGGGAGGGAGGGAGGGAGGGAGGGAGGGAGGAAGGAAGGAAGGAAGGAAGGAAGGAAGGAAGGAAGGAAGGAAGGAAGGAAGGAAGGAAGGAAGGAAGGAAGGAAGGAAGGAAGGAAGGAAGGAAGGGAGGGAGGAGGGAGGGAGGGAGGGAGGGAGGGAGAGGGAGGGGGAGAGGTGCTTCCCCAGTCCTCTACACTTTCCTCCCAGCAAGCTGGGGACTCATTTGACCGACCTTGGAAAGATGGAAGGCTGAGTCAACCTGGAGCCGGCGACCTGAACCCAGCTTCTACCAGGATCGAACTCAGGTCATGAGCAGAGAGCTCAGACTGCAGTACTGCAGCTTTACCACTCTGAACCATGGGGCTCTTAAGGTGATATGTGGCCAGCTGGGAAAATTTCTCATTGCCCTGGCAGATGGACAGGTTCTTGTGTGGAACCCTTTCTCCACAGCTGGGTGTCTGCTTCTGTGTCTCTTGTGACACCCGTATCTTTCCTTCCCTCCCCCTCTGTCTTTTTGCTTATAAGGCTCCGTTAAGGCCCCAGACCTTGGCAGGTCTCAATGAGAAATCCTTCAAAAAAATAAACTGAGCTCTCTTCCTGCAAGTCTGTGAGACGTACCAGCCAAACTTCCCACCTGGAGACAGTTGCTATTCAGAGAAAACCCTGTGGAGGACTTAGTTCAGAGGTGGCCAAACCTGCTTAACGTAAGAGCCATGTAGAATTAATGTCAGATGTTTGAGAGCTGCAAGACATGAACGTCAGATGTAGGAAGGAAGGGAGGAAAAATTGAAAGAAAGGAAAGAAAGCAAATAGATTGGGGGAGGGAGAGGTGGAAAGGAAGCAACTTTAATGCATTCTCCAAGCCGCTGGCTTGGCTTGGCTTGGAGAAGTGATTTAAAGAAAGAAATGCCTTCTCAAAGCCAGCCAACAGGCCAGTGGGGGTTTTGAGAGCCACACAATATGTGTGAAAGAGCCACATGTGGCTCCCAAGCCACAGTTTGGCCACCCAAACGTAGTCTAAGAGAAATCAGTTCCTCTGGCAAAAACAACTCCTTTAGCGGGTGGGTTCTATGGCATGTCCCACTGAGGCCCCTCCCCTGCCCAAACCCAGCCCTCCTCAGGCTCCACCCCCAAATCTCCAGGAATGTGCCATCCCAGAGTTGGCAACCCTACACTGTATCCCTCCTCCATCTTCAAAAGAAACCCCCAACCCTCTACTTGCTTCTTGCCAGGATTAGCTCTTCCTCCCGGGCATTCTCGTCGCGGAGGCTCCTGATGTATTGGCAGCACTCCAGGAAGGCAGCTTTGCACTCGTTTTGCTCCAGGATGTATTCCGCCCGCCTCTCACAGCTGTGGCCCATGGGGTTGTCCTGCATCCCGTCCTCGCAGCACTTCCTCAGCAGCCGGTCCTGATACTGGGCCACTGGAACACACAAGCCCCAACGAAACATCAGGGGGACTGGAAGGACACCACTTTAAGGCAGACGAGGAAGAAACTGGAAGACTTAGAACAAAGTAGGAGTCAAGTGTCACCTTTAAGACCAACGAAGTTTTATTCAGAATGTAAGCTTTCATGTGGGCATGCACACTTCCTCAGACGAGGAATGAGGTACAGTGAGCAGAGCTACATATAGCTAGTAGACAGTGGTTTAGGATGCAAAATGGTACAAATTTAGATTCCAGTGACAGAACAGTCTGTCAAGATCTGTTGAGGCTGGGTGAGTGGGCGTCAACGTGGCAGATGTTCAATGTGGCCAAGTACAAAGTAATGCACATTGGGGCCAAGAATCCCCGCTACAAATACAAGTTGATGGGGTGTGAACTGGCAGAGACTGACCAAGAGAGAGATCTTGGGGTCGTTGTAGATAACTCACTGAAAATGTCAACACAGTGTGCGATTGCAATAAAAAAGGCCAACGCCATGCTGGGAAATATTAGGAAGGGAATTGAAAACAAATCAGCCAGTATCATAATGCCCTGTATAAATCGATGGTGCGGTCTCATTTGGAGTACTGTGTACAATTCTGGTCACAGCACCTCAAAAAGGATATTATAGCATTGGAAAAAGATAGATAGATAAATAGATAGATAGATAGATAGATAGATAGATAGATAGATAGATAGATAGATAGATAGATAGATAGATAGATAGATAGATAGATGATAGATAGATAGATAGATAGATAGATAGATAGATAGATAGATAGATAGATAGATGATAGATAGATAGATAGATAGATGATAGATAGATAGATAGATAGATAGATAGATAGATAGATAGATAGATAGATAGATAGATGATAGATAGATAGATGATAGATAGATAGATAGATAGATAGATAGATAGATAGATAGATAGATAGATAGATAGATAGATAAATTTATTGTCATTGTTCTCAACAAAAAGAGAGCAACGAAATGAGGTGCTCTTCCACAAACATACCAACACATCAAACACACATATTCATAAACCATTTAAATACATCTAAAACCATTTAAACCATTTAAACCATTTAAATACATCTAAAACAGCTAAACATTCATAAAACCATTTAAACCATTTAAATACATCTAAAACAGATCATCCTTCATAACCCTGCACTTAACCTAACCACAGCACTTGGATAGAAACAGAAAAGGGCAACTAGAAGGATTAAAAATTAAAAGGGCAACTAGAATGATTAAAGATTTGGAACACTTTCCCTATGAAGAAAGGTTAAAACGCTTGGGGTGACATGATAGAGGTTGATGGATCTCTCCTTCCCACGTACCTTTGCTGGCCTTGGAGTCCAGAAGCTGCAAAGAGCGGCGTCGGCGTCTTGCTGGCTGCTGGCACTTTGGATCTGGGGGAGGTAGATGAAGATATTGGATTTACATCCCGCCCTCCACTCCGAAGAGTCTCAGAGCGGCTCACAATCTCCTTTACCTTCCTCCCCCACAACAGACGCCCTGTGAGGTAGATGAAGATATTGGATTTATATCCCGCCCTCCACTCTGAAGAGTCTCAGAGCGGCTCACAATCTCCTTTACCTTCCTCCCCCACAACAGACGCCCTGTGAGGTAGATGAAGATATTGGATTTATATCCCGCCCTCCACTCCAAAGAGTCTCAGAGCGGCTCACAATCTCCTTTAACTTCCTCCCTCACAACAGACACCCTGTGAGGTGGGTGGGGCTGAGAGGGCTCTCACAGCAGCTGCCCTTTCAAGGACAACCTCTGCCAGAGCTATGGCTGACCTAAGGCCATCCCAGCAGGTGCAAGTGGAGGAGTGGGGAATCAAACCTAGATAAGAGTCCGCACACTTAACCACTACACCAAACTGGCTCTCCATAGTAGGATCCTACTATGTAATTGTGCATTCATTTAGTGTGTCATGTTAATGCTTATGCTTTGCTACAATTCTGTTTCCAGGCCTCTGGTTGGTTCTACAACTCTATTTTCTATTCATTACTTGGCCTTAAGTCCAGGCAAGACAGGATAATTACGGAAATTATGTAAAAAACCCAAACAAACGGGAAAAGTACCTGTTCTTTGGGGTGTGGAGATCCTGTTGCTGGTTTCCAGGGCCAGTCCGGCATCTGCAAACACTCCCACGTTGTTGCGGCCACTGCCCACTGTGCACCCGATGTCGCTCTTCTCCACGGTGTCCCAGATCTGCCGGGCAAAAGAAACAAATGAGAGAACCAACCAGAGCAGACTGAGCACATGCCAAGGTTGGAGATGACCAGTGCTGGGTGTTCCCGCCACGGGGAATGCCCTGCCTTACCTTGGCCTGGGTCAGCTTGTACTTCTTGTTGAGGGCGTAGACGCCTTTGTCAACAGCCACCAGGCCAACATAAGCATCCCTGTCACCTTCCAACTTGATCTTCATGCTCTTTGAAGGGCTGTGAATTTTGTCGTCTGCCTTAGTCGCACCTTTTACCACCAGCTGTTGAACAAAGGTGACAGTGATGGCCAGATCTGGGATAGGGAAAGTGTCTGGTTGGAAGTATTTGTGGGGAAGATGAGCTTGGACCAGAATCTTAAGTCCTAAGACGTCTTGTGCATTTCCCACACAATGATTGCCCTGACAACAGTACTTCCCTAGCTCTTGGTGTCTATCTATGCCTTGTTCTTTGCCCTCCAGAGGAACTGGTTGGCCATTTTGTGAAACAGGATGCTAGACTAGATGGGCCACTGGTATGGCCTAGCAGGGCTCTTCTGATGTTCTTCTCAGAGGAAGACCTCAGCCTATGCTCTGTTGTTGGCCCTCCTGGCTCCACTGGTGGACCTCCTGATGGCACTTGGGTTTTTTTGTCACTGTGTGACATGGAGTGTTGGACTGGATGGGCCATTGGCCTGATCCAACATGGCTTCTCTTATGTTCTTATGTGACACAGAGTGTTGGACTGGATGGGCCATTGGCCTGATCCAACAGGGCTTCTCTTAGGTTCTTATGTGACACAGAGTGTTGGACTGGAGGGGCCATTGGCCTGATCCAACAGGGCTTCTCTGATGTTCTTATGTGACACGGAGTGTTGGACTGGAGGGGCCACTGGCCTGATCCAACATGGCTTCTCTTATGTTCTTATGTGACACAGTGTTGCACTGGATGGGCCATTGGCCTGATCCAACATGGCTTCTCTTATGTTCTCTTATGTTCTTATTTTGGTCACTGTGTGACACAGAGTGTTGGACTGGATGGCCATTGGCCTGATCCAACATGGCTTCTCTTATGTTCTTATCTAACAATGACTTCCTAGGTGGTAATAATTGCTAATCAGCATTGAAACAAATCTGGACAGGGGTGGAATTCACCATTTTTGGAATTTATGCATTCTTTTTCTTTCCCTTCTGGTTATAGCAGTTTTACCTACCGTTCCCATGCAGGTATCTTTCACATCCACCCAGACAGAATCGGCCACGATTTCATTGTTTCCAATTTGAAAGTAAGCCACAATTCGGAAAGAAGGGATGAGATCTGGGGTGATGGGCAGAGACATTGTCACCGGATTCTGCCCTGGGGCCTTGAGTTGCCTCCCGGTCTTGAAGATCTTGCCTTTGGTCATGATCTGAGGGAGAACAAGAGGACAGTGGGGTGGGAAGACAAAAGAGGCCAACGCACAAGGACTGGGATAATGCCAGATTCACACAGCTCAGAGCTAGGAAAGATCCTGGTGATTCCTTGCATTCCATGGGGCTTGTAATAATAATAATAATAATAACTTTTTATTTATACCCCGCCCTCCCCGCCGAGGCAGGTTCAGGGCAGCTTACAAGGCATTATCAGGATATAACAATAAGACAAAATAATACAATTATGAACAGTGACATGAATAAATGCAATATATAAGTTAACATTAAAATTAGTCTAAAAACAATAAAATGGTGCTACAATTTCAGTTTATACAAAATGGCTAGGTGTCGATTTCTGGTTCCATCTTAAAAGGCAAGTTGGAAGAGGGCCGTTTTGCAAGCCCTACAGAACTGATTAAGATCCTGTAGGGCCCACACCTCTTCCGGTAGCTGATTCCACCATTGGGGTGCCTTTATAGAGAAGGCCTGCTCCCTGGTTGTTTTTAGTTTGGCCTCCTTAGGTCCAAGGATTTCCAAAAGATTTTGTGAGCTGGAGCGCAGTGCTCTCTGGGGAACATATGGAGAGAGGCGGTCCCTAAGGTAGGCAGGTCCTCGGCCATATAGGGCTTTAAAGGTAATAAGCAGCACCTTGTAACGAACTCAGTATACAATTGGCAGCCAGTGCAGTTCCCGCAGCCTAGGCCGCACACGTTCCCACCGAGGTAGTCCCACTAGCAGCCTGGCTGCTGCATTCTGCACTAGCTGCAGTTTCCGAGTTTGGTACAGAGGCATCCCCATGTAGAGGGCATTACAGTAGTCTAACCTCGAGGTGACCGTCGCGTGGATCACTGTTGCCAGGTCACCGCGTTCCAGGAAGGGGGCTAACTGCCTCGCCCGCCTAAGATGGAAACAGGCGGATTTGGCAGTAGCTGCTATCTGGGCCTCCACTGTCGGGGAAGACTCCAGTAGCACTCCCAAGCTCTTGACCTCACGCACTGGTACCAATGGCGCCCTGTCAAAAGCTGGAAGGGAGATCCCTCCTTCCGGACCACTGCAACCTAGACAAAGGACCTCTGTCTTCGCTGGGTTCAATTTCAGCCCGCTCAGCTTAATCCAATCAGCCACGGCTTGCAACGCCTGGTCCATGTTTACAGGGGCATCGCCAGTCCGGCCGCCCATCAATAGATAGAGCTGGGTGTCATCAGCGTACTGGTGACAACCCAGCCCATATCTCCGAGCAATCTGGGCAAGAGGGCGCATATAGATGTTAAATAACATCAGTGAGAGAACTGCCCCCTGGGGCACCCCACAATTAAATAGGTGCCTCTGGGACAGTTCTCCCCCAATCGCCACCCTTTGTCCCCGACCTTCAAGGAAAGAGGAAAGCCACTGTAAGGCTAACCCCTGAATCCCTGCGTCGGTGAGGTGGCGGGTCAGCAGCCGGTGATCGACCATATCGAACGCTGCCGATAGGTCTAGCAACAGCAATACCGCCACACCGCCTCGATCCAGATGTCGCCGGAGGTCATCCATGAGAGCGACCAACACTGTCTCCGTTCCGTGGCCCGGGCGGAAGCCGGACTGAAAAGGATCTAAGGTGGAAGCGTCATCCAGAAAACTCTGCAACTGCAGCACCACGGCCCTCTCTATAACTTTGCCCCAAAAGGGCAAGTTTGAGACCGGCCAGTAATGCGCCAATTCAGACGG
The DNA here is from genome assembly GCF_032191835.1 of Heteronotia binoei. NCBI lineage: Eukaryota > Metazoa > Chordata > Lepidosauria > Squamata > Gekkonidae > Heteronotia > Heteronotia binoei. The sequence goes on from NC_083235.1 coordinate 2,838,752, forward strand.
GTCTGATGTAGCCTTTTTCAGGAGAAGGCGGACCACTGCCTCCTTCAGAGAGGTTGGAAAAAGACCCTCCAAAAGAGATCTATTTATGATGTCCCGTATAGGACATCTTAGCTCCTCCTGGCAAGCTTTAATTAGCCAGGAGGGGCATGGGTCCAGATCACAAGTTGTTGGGCGTGCCGCAGAGAGGATTCTGTCAACTTCCTCCAAGTTGAGAGGGTCGAAACAATCCAGGATCAAACCAAAAGACAGGCACGGAGCCTCGAGTTTACATACTGTATCCAATATGGCAGGGCAGTCGTGGCGGAGCGATTGGACTTTGTCTGCAAAATATTTCGCAGAAGCCTCACAGTCTATCTCTAATTCCTCAACGTTTGGTTTGCCTTGTGGCAATGTAGTGAGATTCCGAATTATCCTAAACAATTGTGCCGGGCGTGAATCTGCAGACGCAATCTTAGCCGCAAAGTACGTCTTCTTTGCGGCCTTGACTGCCATCTCATAGGACCTCATAAATTCCCTATAAAGTGCTCTAGTCGCTTCGTCTCGAGTACGCCGCCATTGCCTCTCTAGCCGTCTGAGATCTTGTTTCAGCTGGCATAATTCCGGGTTATACCACGGAGCCAGCCTAGTTCGAGGTTGCAAAGGGCGTCGAGGTGCGATCTCATCAATGGCCCTAGAGAGCTGGCTATTCCAGGTCTCAGTCAGGTCATCGAGGGAATCGCCAGAGGGCCAGGGATCCCGTAGAGCCATCTGGAACCGTTCCGGGTCGATTTGGCTCCGCGGACGAGCCATAATCGGCTCTTCGCCTAAGCAGGTTTGGAGTGGAATGTCCATGCGAGCCCTGAGAGCGAGGTGGTCCGACCATGGCACCGCTTCCGTAGTTACACTGTCCACCATAACCCCGGCCGCAAAGATCAGGTCTAACGTGTGCCCAGCCTGGTGAGTGGGGGTTGCAACAACGTTCCCTCTAAACTGAGTTAGCGTGAGCTAGCTCAAAGTTTTTGGGCTCACACATTTTTGTCTTAGCTCAGGAAAAATGGCCCCAGAGCAAGCTAAATTATGCAGCAGCTCAGAACTTTAACATCAGTAGCTCACAAAGTAGAATTTTTGCTCAGAAAAATCCACAGCTTAGAGCAGGGGTGGCCAAACTGCGACTAGGGAGCCACATGTGGCTCTTTCACACATATAGTGTGGCTCTTGAAGCTCCCACCACCCCATCAGCTGGCTTGGAGAAGGCATTTGTCTCTTTAGATCATTTCTCTAAGCCAAGCCAGCTTGCAACTTGGAAAATGCACTTAAAGTTGCTTTCTTTCCACCTCTCCTTCCCCAATCTATTTTCCTTCCTTCCCTTCCTCCCTCCCTCCCTCCCTCCCTCCTTCCTTCCTTCCTTCCCTCAAACATCTGACATTTATTCTATGTAGGTCTTACATTTAGCAGCTCTGGCGACCCCTGAGCTAGAACGTCCATCTCCGCCATCAAACAAACATATAGCACTGTCCCAGGGTTGCCAAACTCCAGACGGGACCTGGAGGTCTCCTGGAATTACAACTGATTGGAGATCTGTTCCCCTGGAGACAATGGTGGCTTTGGAGCGAGGGCTGTCTCACATTATAGCCCATTGAGGTCCCTCCTCTCCCTGAACCACACCCTCACCAGGATCCACACCCAGATCCTCAAGCATTTCTAGCCAAGGAACAGTTCTGCTGGTCGGGTTGCCAATCTCCAGGTAGAGGCAGGGGATCCCCCAGTTTAGAGGCCCTCCCCCTGCTTCAAGGTCATCAGAAAGCGGAGGGAAGGGATGTCTGCTGGACACTCCATTCTTCCCTACACAGACTGATTCTCAAAGGGTATAATGGAGAATTGATCCATAGGTAATCTGGGGATCAAGGGAGGGCTGTTTTTTGAGATAGAGGCACCAAAATTTCAGCATAGTATCCAGCACCTCTCCTCAAAACACCCTCCAAGTTTCAAAAAGATTGGAGCAGGGAGTCCAATTCTATGAGCCCCCCAAAAAGGTGCCCCTATCCACTATTTCCAGCGGAGTACCCAGCAGACATTTTCCTCCCCACCAAAGTTCCCTCTAAGCTGTAGAGTCTTGTGAGCAAAAATTCTACTTTGCGAGCTGCTGACATCAAAGTTGTAAGCTCCTGCATCCATTAGTGTGCTCTGGGGTTATCCTTCCTGAGCAAAGACAAAAATGTGTGAGCTGGAGGCTAAAAATCTGTGAGCTAGCTCACACTAACTCAGCTTAGAGGGAACACTGCTCCCCACCCATGTTTTCGGACTACCCTGACTACGCTGTGTAATCTGTAGTTCAGCCCTTAGCCAACACATTGCCATCTCACTCCCTTTCTTTGGGCAAGGCATCAGCTACTACAGCATGGTTCCCCTGGAGACATAAGGATTTTCAGCCCTATAGAGTCTTCAGTTACCACGGCTCCTTCTAGAGGGCATAATGAATTTTAAAAGAAGAAGAATTGCAGATTTATTCCCCGCCCTTCTCTCTGAATCAGAGACTCAGAGTGGCTTACAATTTCCTATATCTCCTCCCCCCACAACAGACACCCCGTGAGGTGGGTGGGGCTGAGAGGGCTCTCACAGCACCTGCCCTTTCAAGAACAACTCCTGTGAGAGCCATGGCTGACCCAAGGCCATTCCAGCAGGTGCAAGTAGAGGAGTGAGGAATCAAACCCGGTTCTCCCATTTAAGAGAGCTCTGGCTGACCCAAGGCCATTCCAGCAGGTGCAGGTGGAGGAGTGAGGAATCAAACCCGGTTCTCCCATTTAAGAGAGCTCTGGCTGACCCAAGGCCATTCCAGCAGGTGCAAGTGGAGGAGTGGGGAATCAAACCCGGTTCTCCCAGATAAGAGAGCTCTGGCTGACCCAAGGCCATTCCAGCAGCTGCAAGTGGAGGAGTGGGGAAACGAACCCGGTTCTCCCAGTTAAGAGAGCTATGGCTGACCCAAGGCCATTCCAGCAGCTGCAAGTGGAGAATCAAACTCGGTTCTCCCAGAAAAGAGAGCTCTGGCTGACCCAAGGCCATTCCAGCAGCTGCAAGTGGAGGAGTGGGGAATCAAACACGGTTCTCTCAGATAAGAGAGCTCTGGCTGACCCAAGGCCATTCCAGCAGCTGCAAGTGGAGGAGTGGGGAAACGAACCCGGTTCTCCCAGATAAGAGAGCTATGGCTGACCCAAGGCCATTCCAGCAGCTGCAAGTGGAGAATCAAACCCGGTTCTCCCAGAAAAGAGAGCTCTGGCTGACCCAAGGCCATTCCAGCAGCTGCAAGTGGAGGAGTGGGGAATCAAACACGGTTCTCCCAGATAACAGAGCTATGGTTGACCCAAGGCCATTCCAGCAGGTGCAAGTGGAGGAGTGGGGAATCAAACCTGGTTCTCCCAGATAAGAGTCTGCACACTTCACCAAACTGGCTTCAGGAGACAGGGATTTGGCCCTTGGATCTCTCCCTGCACTTACTATGTAGGTGAAATAAGGGATCTGGTCCATCGCAGGCAGGCTACGGGTCTTCACAATGAAATTGATGGGCAAGGTATCACCAGCCTTCAGCTCCCCTGCTGCGACTGCCAAATGGAGATAGTTCCCAGACTGTCTGTGGGTCTGGTAGGCATTGGCCAATATGGTATTGCTAGCTTGTGCATTCTCCTGGAGTTTCTCATGTCTGGTTTTGACCTAAAAGAGAGAGCCATGTTAGCCAAATCTCAAACCACTTGTGGCATCCTTATAACCAAGGGTGGGATTCTAGCAGGAGCTCCTATGCATATTAGGCCACACACCCCTGATGTAGCCAATCCTCCAAGAGCTTACAAAAGCTCTTGAAGGACTGGCTGCATCAAGGGGATGTGGCCTAAAATGCAAAGAAGCTCCCGCTAGAATTCCACCCCTGCTTATAATTCCATCACAAAGAAAACAGAAACTGTACTCCATGTTCTGCTGGGGGAAGGGGAGAATAACATTTGAGATGCAGGGAGGAAGAATGGGTCCCGATCCTGGGAAAATGAACATCTACCAAGTCATAAGAACATAAGAGAAGCCATGTTAGATCAGGCCAATGGCCCATCCAGTCCAACATTCTGTGTCACACAGCGGCCAAATATATATATATATATATATATATATATATATATATATATATATATATATATATATATACACACACACACACATACACACTGTGGCTAATAGCCACTGATGGACCTCTGCTCCATATTTCTATCTAACCCCCTCTTGAAGGTGGCCATGCTTGTGGCCGCCACCACCTCCTGTGGCAGTGAATTCCACATGTTAATCACCCTTTGGGTGAAGAAGTACTTCCTTTTATCCGTTTTAACCTGTCTGCTCAGCAATTTCATCGAATGCCCACGAGTTCTCGTATTGTGAGAAAGGGAGAAAAGTACTTCTTTCTCTACTTTCTCCATCCCAAGTCCTTCTGTATGGTCTGCATAGTCCTGTAGGGCTGGTCCAAGGTCCAAGATCAGAAATGGGATCACTGGAGTGGTTTCAGGGCAGCAATCAACAACTATTACAACATTGGAGTGATAAATGCCCACTTGCTGTCAATCGATATTTGAACGCAGGGCTTTTTTTCTGAGCAGGAATGTACAGGAACGCAGTTCTGGCTGGCTTGGCATCAGGGGGTGTGGCCTAATGTGCAAATGAGTTCCTGCTGGAGTTTTTCTACAAGAAAAGCCCTCTGCAAAACAATGGTGAAATCGGGGGGGGAGTGGCCTGATATGCAAATGAGTTCCTGCTGGGCTTTTTCTACAAAACAGCCCTGTTTGAACGTATATGCAACCTACATATGTAGCAATAATCATCATTAATAACTTGTTAACTACTCATAGTACTGAATTCAACAAACGCTCATGATACATGATTAAACCAATGCAGCTGGAAGAGAGAGCCAGAAACAGAAAGAGCAATTAACATGCGCTGATCCAAGTTGTTAAATGTGGTACTGAGGCTCCAGGATAAAATATTGAGAGTAAAAGGCTGACGAAGGACAGAAACCGTGAGGAACCCCGGGCTGGCAATCCCTTACTCTCTTGGAGGCAAGCTGGAAATTTGAACTCCACCCAAGTTGCTAAATGCAAGTTTGAACACAAGTTGGAGCAGCAGAAAGGCATCTGCGTCCAAGGAACTGCGGGGTGACATAGAGGTTTACAAGATAATGCATGGGATGGAGAAAGTAGAGAAAGAAGTACGATACTTTTCTCCCTTTCTCACAATACAAGAACTCGTGGGCATTCGATGAAATTGCTGAGCAGCCAGGTTAAAACTGATAAAAGGAAGTCCTTCTTCACCCAAAGGGTGATTAACATGTGGAATTCACTGCCACAGGAGGTGGTGGCGGCCACAAGCATAGCCATCTTCAAGAGGGGTTTAGATAAAAATATGGAGCAGAGGTCCATCAGTGGCTATTAGCCACAGTGTGTGTGTATATATAAAATTTTTTGCCACTGTGTGACACAGAGTGTTGGACTGGATGGGCCATTGACCTGATCCAACATGGCTTCTCTTAGGTTCTTATGAACTGTGTTTTTTTTTTAATCTTTTTACAGCAGGCAGTGTGGGGGGAGTGAAAGGAACATTTTTTTCCAGCTGCGTTGGTTTAATCATGTATTATGAGCGTGTGCGATTGCAATAAAAAAGGCCAACGCCATGCTGGGAATTATTAGGAGGTGGATTGAAAACAAATCAGCCAGTATCATAATGCCCCTGTATAAATCAATGATGTGGTCTCATTTGGAATACTGTGTGCAATTCTGGTCACCGCACCTCAAAAAGTATATTATAGCATTGGAAAAAGTGCAGAAAAGGGCAACTAGAATGATTAAAGGGATGGAACACTTTCCCTATGAAGAAAGGTTAAAACGCTTGGGGTTCTTTAGCTTGGAGAAACGTCGACTGCGGGGTGACATGATAGAGGTTTACAAGATTATGCATGGGATGGAGAAAGTAGAGAAAGAAGTCCTTTTCTCCCTTTCTCCCAGTACAAGAACTCGTGGGCATTCGATGAAATCGCTGAGCAGACAGGTTAAAAAAGATAAAAGGAAGTACTTCTTCACCCAAAAGGTGGTTAACATGTGGAATTCACTGCCACAGGAGGTGGTGGTGGCTACAAGTATAGCCAGCTTCAAGAGGGGTTTAGATAACAATATGGAGCAGAGGTCCATCAGTGGCGATTAGCCACAGTATATATATATGTGTTTCTGTTTGTGTGTGTGTACACACACACATATATATTGGCCACTGTGTGACACAGAGTGTTGGACTGGATGGGCCATTGCCCTGATCCAACATGGCTTCTCTTATGTTCTTATGAAACTCGGCACCATCTCAGAACAACTCACAGTAATTCTTAGCTGTTGTTCGTCCACTGGTGCGTTCAAGATAAGTTTGGCCATTCCATTGTTCTGGGTAACTGCCTGAGCTGCCATGGGCTCCAATGCCACAGGGATATTCGAAGCTGGGGAGCCATCAGGGTTGGTGACAAAAACCTGAAAGAAATCAGAAGATCACAAAGAACCAGCATAAAACACAGACACCTCCACTTCTCCGCTTCATCTGGAACATCGAAATGTCATTGCACTGCTCCTTATGACGGTTTATCTAGTTTCAAAATAGGTTTAACGGATCTTGTGGGCTCAGCCAGATGAGATACACAACAGTGATGACACTCTTAGTCTGTCCATTGCAAACTGCACTCCAGGGCAGCTTCAATTTGCCCCAGAGCTGTGCAGAGGAAAAGAGGAAAGGTTTTAACCCTTTGACCTCCCTTCAGTTTTGGTCTTCGAAACTGGATCCCTCCAACAATTGGTATTTTCACGGAGAAAGTGTTTCCTTTTAAAAAGCCACAACCAAGTGCACACACAGTTTCCTGCATGGCCCCAAGGCAAATTGAGGCATGCATCCAGTTCAAGGTGCCCACCTTTAAAGCCCTATATGGCCTGTAGGGTTGCCAATCCCCAGGTGGGGGCAGGGGATCTCCCAGTTTGGAGACCCTCCCCCCGCTTCAGGGTTATCAGGAAGCGGGGGTGGGGGGAGGAAAATGTCTGCTGGGCACTCCATTATTTCCCATGGAGACCGATTCAAATAGAGTATAATGGAGAATTGATTTGAGGGCATCTGGGGCTCTGGGAGATCTTTTTTTTTTAGTTAGAGGCACCACATTTGCGGCATAGCATCCAGTGCCTCTCCCCAAAATACCCTCCAAATTTCAAAAAGATTGGACCACGATGGATATCCCAAAGTCTCCTGGCTCCATCCCCAAAGACTCCTGGCTCCACCCCCAAAGTCCCCAGCTATTTCTTGAATTGGACTTGGCAACCTTAATGGCCTGGGACAGCCTTTCCCCTTGGGAGCTCAAAATCTCTGCTCTATCCCCAGGCTAAAAAAGGCCTGCCTGAGTTCCTCCAGGGCCTTCTTGGTGGTAGTGCCTGTTTTACGGAACACCTTCCTGGAAACTATCAGGCCCCTGCAGGACCCCTCCATATTCCACAGGGCCTGTAAAACTGAACTGTTCTGGCTTGCATACAACGTCTAGGATTTTCCTTTCTGTGCAATTCTATAGTACAGTCAGTTTGCGTGGGCGAGAGGGCTTATGCTCCACTAGGACTGATCGTTGTCATTGCAATATTTGCAGCATCTTTGAAGATCATTGATGGTTATCGGGAAATACTGAAAGAACTGCTAAAAGCCAAAAAAAACTTTTTTTTTTTTTTTACTTTTAATAGTTTTACTCTGCTCTGGAAAGACCTCACCTGGAGTATTGTGTTCGATTTTGGGCACCACATTTTAAGGATATAGACAAGCTGGAACGGGTCCAGAGGAGGGCGACAAAGATAGTGAGGGGTCTGGAGACCAAGGCCTAAGAGGAAAGGTTGAAGGAGTTGGGCATGTTTAGCCTGGAGAGGAGGCGGCTGAGAGGTGATAGGATCACCATCTTCAAGTACTTGAAGGACTGTCATATAGCAGATGGGGTGGAATTGTTTTTTGTGGCCCCGGAAGGTAGGACCAGAACCAACGGGTTGAAATTAAATCAAAAGAGTTTCCAGCTCAACATTAGGAAGAACTTCCTGAGTGGTTCCTGTAGTGTATCGGCAAGCCATACGTGCCCATGCGCAGAGGCGACTGGGCTGTCCCAGGCACTCCCGCGTAGGGCGCGGAATCCCCCGCAGATCACCAGCTGTGGCGGGAAGTTAACAGGTCAGGATTGGCCTGACCTGTCCAGAAGGCTGTACCGGGAATTGTACATAAGCGGGGCCCGGCCCGCGTGTTCCCCTTCTTGCAACGTGCTCCTAATAAAGAATGTTGCCCTACTCACGTCTCCCGTCTGAGTACGTTACAGTGGCGACGAGGATGGGATTCTAGCCTCATCGGCTATGTCGGAGACCAAGGGCACCACCAGGCCACGACCATGGCCAACCAGGGTGGAACCACCGGTCACGTTGAGCCGTTCGACCCCGCAAATCCAGAGGGCTGGGAGTCCTACTCGGAACGGGTCGAATGCTACCTGAGGGCCAACAGGATCACCGAGGACAGCATGAAGAGGGACGTCCTCCTGAGCGTCTGCGGGGCGGCCACATTCGAGATCGCCAAAGGTCTTTCGGCCCCCGCCCGCCTCACGGAGAAGTCCTACACGGACATCATCAGACTCCTCACCGGCCACTTCTTGCCTCAGCCTTCACGGGTGGCCCGCCGGTTCCTGTTCCACAGAAGGGACCAGGCTGCAGGAGAATCGGCCGCCGACTACTTGGCGGCCCTACGCAGGATCGCCGGGAACTGCAACTTCCCTCAGCTAGAGGAGACCCTGGCCGATCGCTTCACGTGGGGCCTCCGCGACGAGAGGCTCCAGCAGAAGCTCTTTGCCAAGGAAGAGCTCACCCTCCAGAACGCCTTCAGCGAAGCCGTGGCGTTCGAGAGGACGGCGAGGACCTTTCCCAAGGCCCGGACGGACGCCGTCCACCACGAGGAGCTGGACCACGACCGCCCGGAAGAGGGAGAAGCCTACCAGCTGCGCCGCCCAGCTGGGCCACCCAACCGAGCATCCCAGCGCCCCCAAGCGCCCGAAAGACCCCCAGCGTCGGAGAGGTCTTCAGCCACCAAGTGCGCCAGCTGCGGCGACCCCCACGACAGACGGGACTGCCAGTACCGGACCTGGGACTGCCAGAGCTGCGGGAAGACTGGCCACATCGCGAGGGCCTGCCAGACCAGGCCCAGCCGTCGGAGGCCGACCACCCACCAAGAGTCCGCGGAGTTCCACTCCACAGCATCCACGACCTTGCAGGTACTGAACTTGCCCCTGAGCATCCCCAACAAAATCAAAATGGCGGTCCTAATAGAGGGAGCCCCATGCCAAATGGAGGTGGACTCGGGCTCCTCCATTTCAATTATATCGGAGGAGACCCTGAGGAATCTGTGTCCCGGGCAGCAGTTTCAGACAAGACCGGCGGACTTTGTTCTAAGAGACTTTCAGAAGAACCCGGTTCAGATCGCGGGGTGGGCCCGGGTGCATGTCGAGTGGGGGTCCTTCAGGGGGCTGTTGGACATTCTGGTGGTCAAGCGCCAGCTTACCACCCTACTAGAGCTGTCGTGGTTCAAACCCCTGGGAATACGGCTGGAAGGGGTGGGACAAATCCTATCCACCAGTGGGGTCGGGGAGGTATGCCGCGAGTTCCCTGACGTGTTTGATGGGTCCCTGGGGAGCTACAAAGGGCCGGCCATCTCCCTACCGCTGGACCCCACGATTTGACCAATCAGGCTCAAGGCCAGAAGGGTCCCATTCGCCCTCAAGCCCAAGATAGAGGCTGAACTGGACCGGCTAACGGCCCAAGGAGTACTAGAGCCAGTAGACTACGCCACGTGGGAGACCCCAATAGTCACACCGGTCAAGCCTAACGGAGAGGTGCGGATCTGTGCTGACTATAAGTGCACCATAAACAGGGCACTTCAAGACAATCTGTACCCAGTACCGGTAGTAAGCCACGTTCTGGCAGCTCTAGCGGGGTCAAAGATCTTCGGGAAGCTGGACCTGGCACAGGCCTATCAGCAGCTCCCGGTAGATGACAAAACGGCAGAGGCCCAAACCATTGTCACGCACAGGGGGGCCTTCAGAGTGCGGAGGCTGGAGTTCGCGGTGAGCGTGTCTCCGGGGATTTTCCAAAGCATAATGGACGCTCTCCTTAAAGGAATCCCCGGAGTCCAACCGTTTTTTGACGATGTTTTGATCGCCGCCCCAGACCCCGAGGAATTCAACAACCGCCTCCGAGAAGTGCTCCGCCGGTTCCAGTCAGCGGGGCTCAAGGTCAAGTGGGAAAAGTGCTTACTGGGAGTTCCGCGGGTGGAGTTCCTAGGGTTCGCTGTAGACGCAGCAGGGATCCACCCGACGGAGGAGAAAACACGACCATTGTACAAGCCCCGGCCCCCACTTGCAAAGCGGAACTCCAAAGTTTCTTGGGGTTGCTGAATTTTTATCACACGTTCCTCCCACACAAGGCAGCCATGGCAGAACCACTACACCGGCTGCTGGACAAACACGCCCTTTGGGTATGGGGCAAACGCCAAGCCGCCGCGTTCCAGGCGGTTAAAGACACACTGGTCTCTAATGCGGTGCTCCACCACTTTGATGAGCGCCTCCCGGTCATACTGGCTTGCGACGCATCGCCATACGGGGTGGGCGCAGTCCTGGGGCACCAACTCCCGGATGGGAGGGAGGTGCCGGTAGCTTATTACTCCCGCACGCTGACGCCGGCAGAGCGCAATTACGCTCAGATTGATAAAGAGGCTCTAGCCATCGTGGCAGGAGTACATAAGTTCAATGATTACCTTTATGGGCGGAGGTTCACTATCGCCACCGACCACAAGCCGCTCTTGGGTCTGCTAGTGCCGGACCACCAAACCCCACAAATACTGTCCCAAAGGGTACTGAGGTGGAACCAGTTCCTAAATTCGTACATGTACACACTGGTCCACCGAGCTGGCAAGACAATGGGTCACGCGGACGCGCTCAGCCGTTTGCCGCTACCAGAAGTGGGTCCAGACCCCGCCCCCGCACACCACGTAATGCTAGTGGAGAGCCTCCCGGAACAGCCCCTCCACGCAGCGGAGGTCGCCAAGGCCACCCAGAAACACAAGACACTGGCACGGGTGCTCGACTGGGTGGTGAGGGGCTGGCCAGAAGGGAACATGGGGGAAGAATTCAAACCATATAAAACCAGGAGGGAGGAGCTAGCAGCCCACAAAGGGTGCCTCTTATGGGGAAGTAGGGTGGTGGTCCCGCCCCCGCTACAAAAACGTGTTCTACATGAGACCCACCCCGGCATAGTCAGAATGAAGGCCTTAGCCAGGAGCTACGTCTGGTGGCTGGGGATGGATCAGGAGATCGAGAACTGGGTCCGGAGGTGCCAGGCGTGTCGGGAGTCGCGGCCTGAACCTCCCTGCGCCCCCGCCACACGGTGGGAGTCCACCCGGAAGCAGTGGTCGAGACTCCACCTCGACTTCGCGGGGCCATTCCAGGGTCAGACCTTCCTGATAATTGTGGACGCCTACACCAAATGGCTGGAGGTTTTTCCAGTAGCGTCCATGTCCTCTGCCTCCGCCATCTGGGCACTGCGCAGGGCACTATGCACCCACGGCATTCCAGACACTATTGTCTCGGACAACGGGGCGGCCTTCACCTCGGGAGAATTCCAGGCGTTTCTCCAGAGGTACCTGATCAAACACATAAGGTCCGCCCCGTTCCATCCGGCCACCAACGGTCAGGCTGAGCGCATGGTGCGCACTACAAAAGAAGCCCTCAGCCGAATTGTACAGGGGGATTGGGAACACCGGCTAGCGGCTTTCCTGTTTGACAACCGAGTGATTCCCAACCCGGTCACGGGGGTCAGCCCGGTGGAACTCCTCATGGGGCGCAAGCTCATAACCAGACTTGACCAGCTTCACTCCGACAGGGCTTCAGACATTCGAGGGAGCCCCGTGGTCCGGGACGCGGCCAGGGGTTTCTTTGCGGGCGATCCGGTATACGCCCGGAACTATGCTAGGGGCCCCGAATGGGTAGCGGGCAGAGTGCTGCAAGTAACAGGGTCCCGCCACTATGAGGTATCAACCGAGGGGGGCCAGGTCGTACGGCGGCACATAGACCAGCTACGCCGCCGCACACTACCAGAGGAACCAGCGGACACAAAGGAAGCAAGACCCGGGGTAGAGCCAACCAGGGCCCGACCGGAGGACGCGGCCGCAACACCCCTTATACCGACGCACGAAGCGCCCGGGCCGGCAGAGCCCGAAAGACCCACGGAACCAGACCAGCAGCCCCCGGCCGCGCCACTGCCCACAGACACACCAGCAGCAGAAGCCGCGCCTCCCCCACAGGACCCCCCAAGGCGGTCCACCAGGGAGCGCCGACCTCCCGCTTATCTCAGGGACTATGTACAATAACCAGGGGGGGAGGGGTGTAGTGTATCGGTAAGCTGTCCCAGGCGCTCCCGCGTAGGGCGCGGAATCCCCCGCCAATCACCAGCTGTGGCGGGAAGTTAACAGGTCAGGATTGGCCTGACCTGTCCAGAAGGCTGTACCGGGAATTGTACATAAGTGGGGCCCGGAACGCGTGTTCCCCCTCTTGCAACGTGCTCCTAATAAAGAATGTTGCCCTACTCACGTCTCCCGTCTGAGTACGTTACAGTTCCTCAGTAGAACAGGCTTCCTTGGGAGGTGGTGGGCTCTCCTTTGTTGGAGGTTTTGAAACAGAGGCTAGATGGCCATCTGACAGCAATGAGGGTCCTGTGAATTTAGGGGGAGGTGTTTGTGAGTTTAGAGCGGTTCTTCAGTGGAACAGGCTTCCTCCTTGGGAGGTGGCGGCCTCTCCTTCCTTGGAGGTTTTTCAACAGAGGCTAGATGGCCATCTGAGAGCAATGCGGATGCTGTGAATTTAGGGGGAGGTGCATGTGAGTTTAGAGCGGTTCCTCAGTGGAACAGACTACCTCCTTGGGAGGTGGCGGGCTCTCCTTCCTTGGAGGTTTTTAAACAGAGGCTAGATGGCCATCTGACACTATGAGGATCCTGTGAATTTAGGGGGAGGGGTTTGTGAGTTTAGAGCGGTTCCTCAGTGGAACAGGCTTCTTCCTCGGGAGCTGGTGGGCTCTCCTTCCTCGGAGGTTTTTAAAGCAGAGGCTAGATGGCCATCTGACAGCAATTAGGGTCCTGTGAATTTAGGGGGTGGTATTTGTGAGTTTCCTGCATCTGTCAGAACTTGTAACTTTCCTGTATGCTGCTAGCCAGACCGACTCCATGCTGTAACACGATATTAACCCTATGTGCCACGCTTTGCATCACTAACCCAAATTCCTCTGCATTTCAAACAAGCGGTGTTCACTAGAGCTTGACAGATAACGGGGGTAACATTTGCGGGTGGCCTTTGAAGCCCGGCCGCTCCGGCCTTCACAGCGGGATGCCATCCTCCTTTCCTGATAACAGACCCTGAGAAACAGACGACTGTCTCTGGCCGTGTGAAATATCGTTTTATTATTGTTACAATAACCACATAAAATGTAACGGATGCCAGGCCTCGGCATCAGTGTTATCTTGTACCTTCAGCTCTGCAGTTCTCAATAAACGCCTATACTTTGTAACGAGCCTTGGGCCTCGATTGAAGTTCTTCCAGTTCTGACATTATAACACTGATCCCTTTATACTGGGACTAATCCGAACTGGCAACCTGGCTGAATGGCAGCAAAGGCTCCAGACAACAGAGAGCCCAGCGCGCCACCGGAGGAGAGGCCGCTAGAACCGGGAGTAACCGCCGTGAGACGCAAAGTCAAAGTCCCGGCGCCCTTCTCCACCTACGCCTTCCCCTCGCGGAGTTGGAGCCTGCGGAAATCAACCGCCCTGATGGAAGCGGCGGACGAGAGATACCGGGTGCTTGCAACCGGTGGAGGGGGAGACGAGATGGATATCGACCGAGACGAAGGAGCGGTCCCTGGAGGAGGGGACCCGACCCGAGCGCTCCACAACGAGCTGTTCGACTGGGTGAGAGACATCCACGACCAGGTCCACGGGATGCGCGTGGAGATGGCGGAAGAGATGCAGCTGCAGCTGGGCATGATCCGCGACCAGATCCGGGACTTGCAAGGAGCCGGACCGGTGGTACCGGCCGGCCCTCCCGGAGGAGGAGGACCCGTCCCACCAGCGGTGCCGGGCCCTGCCGTCCCAGCTGACGGCGGAGGGGGAGGCCCCGTCGTGCCGCCGGCGCCCGCCCCACCGATTCCGGCGGCACCACCGGCCCTCGCCGTACCAGCCGTCCCGGCGGCGGCGCCGGCCCCAGCGGTACCCGCAGTCCCGGCACCGGCCCCGGGACTGGATCCGTGCCGGCAGGTCCTCCACCAGGACCGCCGGGGGGGGGGGCGAGGGCGGTGGGACGCGCGAGCTGAAAATTACCTTCGATGGGGACAAGGTGGAGTACTTCACCATCCAGTGCAACAACTTTTTCATGCACTGGGGGGCAAGCTACCCCACGGAAGCGAGCCGCGTGGACCACATCGCCTCCAAACTCAAGGGAGCCGCGAGGAAATGGTACGTGGGGCTCTACGCCGGACGGAAGCCCGAGCTAGCCACGGTGGCTGACTTCCTCCAAGCGATGCTGCGGCAGTACGGGGACCCCCTGAGAGAGGAGAAGGCCGTCGAAGCCCTCCAAATAATCGAGCAGGGGAACCGCACCACGCAGGAGTACGCCACCAAATTCATGACCCACTGCGCGGCGGTGAGGGGCTGGAGCGAATTGATGAAGTACTCGGCGTTCAAGAACGGCCTGAATGCAAACATCCTAGACCGATGTTACCACCAGGGAAGACCCGACACCCTAGTGGGCTGGATCCAGCTGGCGGGAGAAGTGGAAACAAACATGTAACACGTCGGGATGCGCCGCCAGCAGCAGAAGGGGAAGAAGGGGGGAAAGGCGGCCCCCTCCCCCGTCAAGCCCGAAGGCAAGAAGGCGCCAGCGACTTCCACGCCGGTCGGGGCCAGCAGGAGATGCTTCAGGTGCGGGGACCCGGGGCACCTAGCCGCCAATTGCCCCGTGAAGCCAACATCGACCCCCCCCCCCGTCGCCCAAGCCGCCCTCCAGCGCCCCGAAGAAGGGAGGAGGGCGCACCAAGGAGCCCAGTCGGGGCGCCGTTGCCGCTTCCATGGCGATTGACGAGGAAATTACCACCATTGAGGAGTCGAGCGAAGAGTCGTGGGATCAAGAGTCATTGGGAAACGACAGTGACCTGCTTTAATAGGTGCCGCAAAGCAGCTCCGAGAAAAGTCGGCATTGATGACAGTGAGAGTAACAGGGGAACTTTTGTTTATGGCCGTGACTTTACTGAACCCCCACCTAAAGCGGTTTATGCACGCCCGAGCCTTGATAGACTCTGGGTGTTCCAGGGACATTATCACCCCCCGCTTAGTGGAGGCCCTGGGCTTGACCCGCTCCCCCTTGCCCCACCCCATCCAATTCGAACAGATGGATGGGACAGTAATGAAGGGGGAACCATGCACCCAAGAGACCCAAGCGGTGCCGGTTGGGACAGGGGACCACTGGGGGATCGAAACATTTGTAATAGCCCCCTCCTCCTCCTTCGACGTGGTGGGAGTGGGGTGGCTAGCCAGGCACCAGCCAGACATACGTTGGGAAGAACAAATCGTGCGATTCCCAGACTGGCGGTGCGAGCATCACCATTGGTGGACGGAGTGGGGGCCCCGAGCACCCCCTCGGAACGAGAGGTTGTGCCTAACCTTAGAGGAAGTGAGGTCAATCCCTGAGGAGGGCGTTTAGCGAGCAAGAGGCGGACGAATTCAGGGTGTTCAGGGTGGTGATGTTCAGGGTGGTGAGAACCAGAGAGGATTGTGAGGAACTCCAAAGGGATCTGTTGAGGCTGGGTGAGTGGGCGTCAACGTGGCAGATGCGGTTCAATGTGGCCAAGTGCAAAGTAATGCACATTGGGGCTAAGAATCCCAGCTACAAATACAAGTTGATGGGGTGTGAACTGGCAGAGACTGATCAAGAGAGAGATCTTGGGGTCATGATAGATAACTCACTGAAAGTGTCAAGACAGTGTGCGTTTGCAATAAAAAAGGCCAATGCCATGCTGGGAATTATTAGGAAGGGAATTGAAAACAAATCAGCCAGTATCATAATGCCCCTGTATAAATCGATGGTGCGGTCTCATTTGGAGTACTGTGTGCAGTTCTGGTCGCCGCACCTCAAAAAGGATATTATAGCTTTAGAGAAGGTGCAGAGAAGGGCAACTAGAATGATTAAAGGGCTGGAGCACTTTCCCTATGAAGAAAGGTTGAAACACTTGGGACTCTTTAGCTTGGAGAAACGTCGACTGCGGGGTGACATGATAGAGGTTTACAAGATAATGCATGGAATGGAGAAAGTAGAGAAAGAAGTACTTTTCTCCCTTTCTCACAATACAAGAACTCGTGGGCATTCGATGAAATTGCTGAGCAGACAGGTTAAGACGGATAAAAGGAAGTACTTCTTCACCCAAAGGGTGATTAACATGTGGAATTCACTGCCACAGGAGGTGGTGGCGGCCACAAGTATAGCCACCTTCAAGAGGGGTTTAGATAAAAATATGGAGCACAGGTCCATCAGTGGCTATTAGCCACAGTGTATGGAGCACAGGTCCATCAGTGGCTATTAGCCACAGTGTATGGAGCACAGGTCCATCAGTGGCTATTAGCCACAGTGTATGTGTGTATATAACATTTTTTGCCACTGTGTGACACAGAGTGTTGGACTTGATGGGCCGTTGGCCTGATCCAACATGGCTTCTCTTATGTTCTTATGTTCTTATGAATTACCCCCGCACCGCCCCACTGACTGTGCCATCGAACTAATACCGGGGCAAGAACTGCCAAAAGCTAAACTCTACTCGATGGGCTGGGCGGAGAAGGCGGAACTCAAAAAGTTCATAGACAAGAACTTGAAGCGACGGTTCATTCGGCCCGCCATGGCCCCCCATGCGGCCCCGGTCCTGTTCCACAAGAAGAAGGATGGCAGTTTGAGACTTTGCACAGATTTTCACGGGATAAACGGGATTTCTATGTCCAACGCCTACCCGATCCCGCTGATAAAAGACCTGTTAAGCACGGTAGCGGAGGGTAAAGTGTTCACCAAACTCGACCTCCGCGATGCATACTTCCGCGTGCGGATAAAGGAGGGGGACGAGTGGAAAACGGCGTTCAACACACCGATGGGACAGTTCGAATATTTAGTAATGCCTTTTGGGTTACAGGGGGCGCCGGGGGTATTCATGAACTTTATCAATGAAGTACTGAGGGAATACCTGTATAAAGGGGTGGTGGTCTACCTTGATGACATCATTATTTACTCAAAAGACCTAGAGTCACACGTGCCGTTGGTGCGAAAGGTGTTAACCACACTGTATCAAAACAAATTGTATGCCAAACTGACCAAATGTGAGTTCCACAAGTCGGAACTAGATTATCTAGGATTCAGAGTGTCCGGGGAAGGGTTAGCAATGGACCCCGCGAAAATGCAGGCCGTGCTAGACTGGGAGCCCCCCAGAACCCGACGGCAGTTACAATCTTTCCTCGGGTTTGCAAATTTTTACCGCGGGTTCATCAAAGGGTTCGCCCAAGTCATGCTACCCCTCACTGAGCTCCTCAAGACAAAAGGGAAGGGGGAGGAGGCTAAGAAACCCGGTGCACGCCTGGCATGGTCGCCCGAATGCCAGCGTGCCTTCGACGAACTAAAGAGACTGTTCACAAGCGAGCCAGTCCTAGCGCACCCCAACGAGTTAAAGCCCTTCGTGGTGCAATGCAATGCCTCCGACGTCGCGGTGGGGGCCATACTGATGCAGAAGGATGACGAGGGGGGGCTCCGTCCCTGTGCTTACATCTCCCATAAATTCTCAAATGAGCAAAGGAATTGGTCAGTATGGGACAAAGAGGCATTCGCGATCACTTTCGCCCTCAAAACATGGCGGTCGTGGTTAGAGGGGGCCCGCGTCCCATTTGAGATCTGGACCGATCACAAAAACCTAGAAGCCCTAACCGGCCGCCGCAAACTGACCGCGAAGCAAATACGATGGGCGGGGTTTTTCGCTAAGTTTGATTTTGTGCTGAAGCACATCCCCGGCACCAAGAACTTTCTAGCTGATGCGCTTTCGCGCATGCCCCAACATTACAGCCAACGGGAGGAGGTAGTAGACTCACTCATTCCCCCGTCGGCAGTAGCGGGGGGGGGTTCACCACTCGCTCAGGGAAGCAAACAGGGGCACCGGAGCCGAAAGAAAAAGAACGCTTCGTGGCCGAGACGGAAGCGGAGGGGGGGAAGCGGCTCGAAGGCGTGGAAAAGGGGGAAGGGGGGCTCTGGTACTACAAGGGTAAAATCTATGTGCCAGAGAGCCTGCGAAAGGAAGTCCTGACGCAGTGCCACTCCAGCCGCCTGGCGGGGCACTTCAGCTACGTGAAAACTCTGAATTTACTAAGCAGGCAATTCTGGTGGCCGCACTTAAAGCGAGACGTGTCGGAGTTTGTAAGCTCGTGCCTGACATGCATCATGGCGAAACGATGGGGAGGGAAGCCCCCAGGCCATCTAGTCCCCCTCCCGACCGCAGCCCGACCCTGGGCAGTGGTCTCCATGGACTTTATAGTCGAGCTACCACCCTCCCAAGGGAAAACCGTAATCCTGGTGGTAGTGGACACCTTCTCTAAACAAGCCCACTTCATTCCCTGTAAGAAGCTACCCAACGCCAAGAGACTGGCCCAGCTATTTTTCAACCACGTGGTCCGCCTTCACTCATTCCCCGATAAGGTCATTAGCGACCGCGGGCCACAGTTCGTTGCCAACTTCTGGCGGGAGTTTTGCAAAATTGCGGGGATAGAGCAGGGGCTCAGCCTATCACCCGCAGACGGACAGGCAGACGGAGAGGGTGAACGGGCTTCTGGAGCAGTACCTCCGGTGTTACATCAACTTCCAGCAATCGAACTGGGTGGAGCTGTTGGCTTTCACAGAGTATGGATACAACAACAGCTTCCACAGCTCCACCAAAACCTTCCCGTTTCTAATCGTGAACGGGTACGAGGGCAAGCCATTCCCTCACCTCCCACTGCCAGCGGGGGCCCCTGAGCCAACCTCGTGCCAACAATGGTGGGAGGGGGTCCGCCAAGGGTGGGAAGTGATCCAGGAGAACCTGAAAGAGGCCAAAGAGGAGTACAAGCGGCAGTTCAACAAAAAACACTCCCCCCCAGTGGGAGTTCAAAGAGGGGGAGAAGGTATTCCTGCCAACTAAGAACCTCCCTCTCCCCCAGACATGCCGCAAACTGGCCTATAAGTATTTAGGACCATTCAAAATAAAACGGGTGATTAACCAGGTAACGGTAGAACTAGAGTTACCTAAGTTGCTGAGTAAGATCCACCCTGTTTTTCATTGCAGCCTTCTTCGCAAAGATCCTGGAGCTACATCCTGGCACCCTCGCCCTCCAGAGCCACCTCCTACTCGAGTGAAGGGCCAGAGCCACCATGAGGTGCAGGAGATCCTAGACTCCAGGGTCCAACGGGGGGTACTGTATTACCTAATCCACTGGAAATACTTTCCCCCGAGTTGTGATGAGTGGGTCAAAGCCAGCGATGTGGCCGCACCACAACTGCTCAAAAAATTCCACCTACTGTACCCACACAAGCCCAAGGCGAAGAGCTTAGGGGGGGCTGTATGTCAGAACTTGTAACTTTCCTGTATACTGTTAGCCAGACCGACTCCATGCTGTAACACGATATTAACCCTATGTGCCATGCTTTGCATCACTAACCCAAATTCCTCTGCATTTCAAACAAGCGGTGTTCACTAGAGCTTGACAGATAACAGGGTAACATTTGCAGGTGGCCTTTGAAGCCCGGCCGCTCCGGCCTTCACAGCGGGATGCCATCCTCCTTTCCTGATAACAGACCCTGAGAAACAGACGACTGTCTCTGGCTGTGTGAAAGATCGTTTTATTATTGTTACAATAACCACATAAAATGTAACGGATGCCAGGCCTCGGCATCAGTGTTATCTTGTACCTTCAGCTCTGCAGTTCTCAATAAACGCCTATACTTTGTAACGAGTCTTGGGCCTCGATTGAAGTTCTTCCAGTTCTGACAGCATCATGCAGGCGGTTGGACTAGATGACCCTGGAGGTCCCTTCCAGCTCTATATGATTCTAAACCCTGCCTGCTTTTTATATTGATTATAGCACCATTGTGTTTTAATTGTAAGGTTTTGTAATGTTGTATTTGTAATGTGGTACTGTTTTTAGATACTGTTGGCTTGTTAACTGCCGTGAGTCTGCTCGCGGAGAGGGCAAGATAGAAATACAAGGTAATAAATAATAAATAAATAAATGTACGCACAGACTGAGATGTATGTTCTTCAGTTTGTTTGTTTGAGCCCTGAGACTGGGCCGTAAGAAGAAAAGAGACTCCTATTAATATCACCGTACCGTCAGTACATATGGCATCCCTGGCTTGAAGTACTTGGGGGTTTTTGTGAAGTGGATTTCATAGGGAGACGTCACAATCTTAATGCCACTCAGTTCAGCTAACACCATGTCATTGCCTGCAACAAAAGCAAGAAAGAGATGCGGAAAAGAAAGTGAAACCCAGTATTTGGGGAGGGGAATGTCACATTTCAAAACCAACTCCATTTGCCCCAATCCTTCCACTTCCAGGGGATGTAGTTTTCAAGACTCTGTCTCCTGGCATTTATTCAGATCTGCGGAGGCCTCCCTGTCAGGGTTGCCAAGTCCAATTCAAGAAATATCTGGGGACTTTGGGGGTGGAGCCAGGAGACATTAGGGGTAGAGCCGAGATCAAGGCTGTGACAAGCATCATTGAACTCCAAAGGGAGTTCTGGCCATCACATTTAGATGAAGAAGATGAAGATGAAGAAGATATTGGATTTATATCCCGCCCTCCACTCCGAAGAGTCTCAGAGCGGCTCACAATCTCCTTTACCTTCCTCCCCCACAACAGACACCCTGTGAGGTGGGTGGGGCTGAAAGGGCTCTCACAGCAGCTGCCCTTTCAAGGACAACCTCTGCCAGAGCTATGGCTGACCCAAGGCCATTCCAGCAGGTGCAAGTGGAGGAGTGGGGAATCAAACCTGGTTCTCCCAGATAAGAGTCCACACACTTAACCGCTACACCAAACTGGCTCTCCACTGGCTCTCTCTCTTCTTCACATTTAAAGGGACAGCACACCTTTTCAATTCCTTCCTTCCATAGGAAATAATGAAGGATAGGGGCACCTTCTTTTGGGGCTCATAGAATTGGACCCCCGGTCCAATCTTTTTGAAACTTGGGGGGTATTTTGGGGCGAGGCACTAGATGCTATACTGAAAATTTGGTGCCTCTACCCCAAAAAACAGCCCCCCAGAGTCCCAGATACCCGCAGATCAATTCTCCATGATTTTCTATGAGAATAAATATCTATAGGGAATAATAGAGTTGCCAGCAGACATTTTCCTCCTCACCCCCCACCCCCGCTTTCTGATGACCCTGAAGCGGGGGGAGGGCCTCCAAACCGGGGGATCCCCTGCCCCCACCTGGGGATTGGCAACCCTACTCCCTGTTCATTGGCCCCAGGCCTCTGAACGTCTTCAGTCCATCCTGCTGCAAGATGTACAATGTTCATACAGGATGGTAGTCAGGAATTTGAACACCACACTTGCCCACGCAAATTGACTGCACTGTAGAATTGCACAGAAAGGAAAACCTGGACCTATTTCAGAATCATAGAATTATAGAGCTGGAAGGGACCTCCAGGGTCATCTAGTCAACCCCCCCCCCCCCCCACCGCACAATGCAGGAAACTCACAAATACCTCTTCCCACTCACACACACCCAAACCCAGTGACCTCTGCTCCATGCCCAGAAGATGGCAAAACCCTTCAAGACCCCTGGCCAGAACAGCCCAGAGAAAAATTGCTACCTGACTTCGAAGTAACAAACAGCATTTCCCTTGGAGTGTAAGAGAGGACCCTGAGAACTACGATTCATGGACATGTATGCCCTAATGGGATTTTCTTTCTGTGCTTAGCTTCCAACAGAAGAGAAGGGAAGGAGAGTTAAGTTTTTTTATACCCCACTTTTCTCTGCCTTAAGGAGTCTCAAATAGGGTTGCCAGGTCCAATTCAAGAAATATCTGGGGATTTCAGGGGTGGAGCCAGGAGACTTTGAGGGTGGAACCAGGAAACATTGGGGTGGAGCCAGGAGATTTGGGGGGTGGAGCCAGGAGACTTGGGGGTGGAGCCAGGAGATATTGGGGTGGAGCCAGGAGACTTGGGGGGGTGGAGCCAGGAGATATTGGGGTGGAGCCAGGAGACTTGGGGGGTGGAGCCAGGAGACATTAGGGTGGAGCCAGGAGACTTGGGGGTGGAGCCAGGAGATATTGGGGTGGAGCCAGGAGACTTGGGAGGTGGAGCCAGGAGATATTGGGGTGGAGCCAGGAGACTTGGGGGTGGAGCCAGGAGACATTGGGGTGGAGCCAGGAGACTTGGGGGTGGAGCCAGGAGATATTGGGGTGGAGCCAGGAGACTTGGGTGGGGGGGAGCCAAGAGATATTGGGGTGGAGCCAGAAGAAACGGTGTGGCAAGCATAACTGAATTCCCAAGGGAGTTCTGGCTATCACATTCATTCATTCATTCATTCATTCATTCATTCATTCATTCATTCATTTATTCCATGTATGCCCTACAGACTCAAGGCAGCTAACACCATAAAATAGACACTAAACAAACAATATTAAAACAATAAAACAATCAGATAAATAACAATGGTGCTACTCAGGCGGATCATGTCATATTTTCTTTCTCACACGCACAGATCCTGGGCAGTTAGTAATAAAAGTGCCATGGTGGCAGCCCTCTCCCATTAGATGTCCTATGCCATCTGAAACAATTCAGTCTTTCAGGCCCTGCGGAACTGCGATAAATCCCACAGGGCCCTGATGGCGTTTAAAGGGACTGCACACTTTTTTAAATCCCTTCCCTCCGTTGGAAATAATGGAGGATAGGGGTACTTTCTTTTGGGGCATATAGAATTGAACCCCCTGGTACAATCATTTTGAAAATTAGAGGGTGTTTTAAGGAGAGGTGCTGGATGCTATGCTGAAATTTTGATGTCTCTACCTCAAAAAACAACTCCATTAGAGCCCAAGATACCCATGGATCATTTCTCCATTATCTATGGAAATTGGTCTCCATAGGGTATAATGAACATAAGAACATAAGAGAAGCCATGTTGGATCAGGCCAATGGCCCATCCAGTCCAACACTCTGTGTCACATAAGAACATAAGAGAAGCCATGTTGGATCAGGCCAGTGGCCCCTCCAGTCCAACACTCTGTGTCACATAAGAACATAAGAGAAGCCCTGTTGGATCAGGCCAATGGCCCATCCAGTCCAACACTCTGTGTCACATAAGAACATAAGAGAAGCCATGTTGGATCAGGCCAGTGGCCCATCCAGTCCAACACTCTGTGTCACATAAGAACATAAGAGAAGCCATGTTGAATCAGGCCAGTGGCCCATCCAGTCCAACACTCTGTGTCACATAAGAACGTAAGGCTTCTCTTATGTTCTTATGTGACACAGAGTGTTAGACTGGAGGGGCCATTGGCCTGATCCAACAGGGCTTCTCTTATGTTTTTATGCGGTTCTCTCAAATTCTTGTTCTGTCTTACATTCTCTAAATACACAGGAATTCAACTCAGGAAGGGTGGAAGGATCCCAAACTGAGACTACGAACAGAGTCCCAAGCTGGACTGGTTGTCCATCCAAGCCACCTGAGCAACTGTGTGTGGTGGCACTATGAGGACTTGGCAAGCACTCTCATGGGCCCGGCCTTGCTGCCGTCAGCATTTTAGGAAGAGACTGGCATCCCTTCTTAGCCCATGAAACCACTAAGTGGTGATGGAGGAAAGGCCACAGGTGCAGAAGGTTTTAAAAGTGGATTAGACAGATGGATGGAGGGCAGGATATCAGTGGCTACTAGTCATGATTTTTAAAGGGAACCTTTGCATTCAGAGACAGTCAGTCACAGTGCCCATAGGCAATTCCAACAGAAGGCCTCAGCCTCTCTGCCCTATTGTTGGCCCTCCAGAGGAACTGGTTGGATGGCCACTGTATAGGACAGGATGCTGGACTAGATGGACCCTCCCTGGTCTGACCCAGCAAAGCTCTTCTGATGTTCTTCTCAGGGGAAGGCCTCGGCCTCTCTGCCCTGTTGTTGGCCCTCCAGAGGAACTGGTTGGCCACTGTGTGAGACAGGAGGCTGGACTAGATGGACCCTCCCTGGTTTGACCCAGCAAAGCTCTTCTGATGTTCTTCTCAGGGGAAGGCCTCGGCCTCTCTGCCCTGTTGTTGGCCCTCCAGAGGAACTGGTTGGCCACTGAGTGAGACAGGAGGCTGGACTGGATGGACTCTCCCTGGTCTGACCCAGCCGGGCTCTTCTGAGGTTCTCAGGGGAAGGCCTCAGCCTCTGTGCCCTGTTGTTGGCCCTCCAGAGGAACTGGTTGGCCACTGTGTGAGTCAGGAGGCTGGACTAGACGGACCCTCACTGGTCTGACCCAGCAGGGCTCTTCTGATGTTCTTCTCAGGGAAAGGCCTCGGCCACTCTGCCCTGTTGTTGGCCCTCCAGAGGAACTGGTTGGCCACTGTGTGTTAGACAGGAGGCTGGACTAGATGGACCCTCACTGGTCTGACCCAGCAGGGCTCTTCTGAGGTTCTTCTCAGGGGAAGGCCTCCGCCTCTGTGCCCTGTTGTTGGCCCTCCAGAGGAACTGGCTGGCCACTGTGTGAGTCAGGAGGCTGGACTAGGCGGACCCTCCCTGGTCTGACCCAGCAGGGCTCTTCTGAGGTTCTTCTCAGGGGAAGGCCTCAGCCTCTTTGCCCTGTGGTTGGCCCTCCAGAGGAACTGGTTGGCCACTGTGTGAGACAGGAGGCTGGACTAGATGGGCCTTCTCTGTTCTGACTCAGCAGGGCTCCTCTGAGGTTCTTATGCCAATGAGGCATGGACCCAGGAGGGGTGAGTGTACATGGCTTGTGTTTGAGAAACACATGACACCTCTCTATCCACGTGTGAACCGCCCACCATTCCCTCAGAAGCTAAGCTCTTTTTTTTTCACCTGCTTCCGTCATCACAGTCACAGAGACGTAGATGAAATGCCCAACGAGATCCCTGGGTGTGGCAAATTGTTTTTGCAGCAGGCGTTTTGTTAGCACAGCTTCTCGTTCCCCTTCCCCATCGATAACCTGAAAGAAAAGAGGAAAAGGACCTCTGTCACTGCATCACCACCAAAGGGAGCCAGCAGCAGTGGGCCTTCTCACCCTCCTGCAGCACCTGAGCCTGGTATTTCCTACCGGGATTCTGTCGAGGGAATTGGGGATGCTTAGCTTCTTGCCATCTTCCAGCACTCCAAAGAGGACCAAGGCCACACCTCTCACTCTCTTCCCATAGTGGAAACTGGGAGAAGATTTACAAAATTATTCAATGGATAGAGAAGGCAGAGAAAGAAGTCCTTTTCTCCCTTTCTCGCCAATACAAGAACTCTGGGGTACCCCATGAAATTGCTGAGGAGTCAGGTTAGAACAGATAAAAAGAAGTATTTCTTCACCCAAAGGGTGATTGACATGTGGAATTCACTGCCACAGGAGGTGGTGGCGAAACTATAGGATCTTAGTGTACAGCTGTGTAAATTAAAAATTTTAAACAACCACACAGTGTAATGTAGAGGTCAGTGGTGTTCTGACAGAACTTGCTCATAGAACTTCAAACAGAAAGCATGTAGCAAAAAAGACATTCGGAGAAGGCAGTTCAAAAGCAATCTTTCCAATCACAAAGGAGTGACAACAGTCCAGTATTTCATTCATGGAACTAAAGGAAGCCCTTCCAAAGACGTCTGTTCTAGATATCAAGACGTTTCATCCATCTTTTTTCAGTTTGGAGGCTTATTTATCACTGGAACCCAGTCTTTACAATACATTCACAGGTTCAGAACATGTCCCAGGAGAACTTGGAAATCTTACAGACATGATATGATTCTATGATTCTGTGATTCTATGATTAGAGCGGTTCCTCAGTGGAACAGGCTTCCTCCTCGGGAGGTGGTGGGCTCTCCTTCTTTGGAGGTTTTTCAACAGAGGCTAGATGGCCATCTGACAGCAATGAGGATCCTGGGAATTTAGGGGGAGGCATTTGTGAGTTTAGAGTGGTTCCTCAGTGAAACAGGCTTCCTCCTTGGGAGATGGTGGGTTCTCCTTCCTTGGAGGTTTTTAAGCAGAGGCTAGATGGCCATCTAACAGCAATGAGAATCCTGTGAATTTAGGGGGAGGTGTTTGTGAGTTTAGAGCGGTTCCTCAGTGGAACAGGCTTCCTCGGGAGGTGGTGGGCTCTCCTTCCTTTGAGGTTTTTCAACAGAGGCTAGAGGGCCACCTGACAGCAATGAGGATCCTGTGAATTTAGGGGGAGGTGTTTGTGAGTTTAGAGCGGTTCCTCAGTGGAACAGGCTTCCTCCTTGGGAGGTGGTGGGCTCTCCTTCCTTGGAGGTTTTTAAACAGAGGCTGGATGGCCATCTGACAGCAATGAGGATCCTGTGAATTTAGGGGGAGGGATTTGTGAGTTTAGAGCGGTTCCTCAGTGGAACAGGCTTCCTCCTTGAGAGGTGGTGGGCTCTCCTTCCTTGGAGGTTTTTAAGCAGAGGCTAGATGGCCATCTAACAGCAATGAGGATCCTGTGAATTTAGGGGGAGGTGTTTGTGAGTTTCCTGCATTGTGCAGGGGGTTGGACTAGATGACCTCGGAGGTCCCTTCCAACTCTATGATTCTATGAGTCTATGACCTGGTTCCAGCTCAACAAACGAGATGCCATGCCAAGTGGTTGGTCCAGTTGGCACAAACAGTGAGGGGAGAAGAGGATGCTTGTTTGGAAAGAACATTAGTCATGGATGCCTCACATGATCGGAACCCACTGATTCCTTTTGATCACCTTCTTCAACTCTTAAAACCATTATTGGTCTCGTATGTCTTTTAAAAAGACAGAAGATACCATCCTACAGGACTCATTTGAGAACCACTGTGGTGTAGTGACTACAGCGTCAGGCTAGGAGACCCAGGTTCGAATCCTGGTGGAAGTTGGTTGGGTGACCCTGGGCCAGCCACACTCTCTCTGCCTAATTAACTGCACAGAGTTGTTGTGAGGATATAACAGAGCAGAGGAGAAGTACGTAAGTCACTTTGGGTCCCCTTGTGGGAGAAAGTGGCATATAAATGAAATAAATGTATTTGATGATAAGATTATTTGATCAGTGGCAGACTGGCCAGGGTGTCAGTTTGCCCAATGGAAGTGGGCCGCTGATGAAGTGGGCCCCCTTAAACATTAGACAATATGTTAGTACAGGGGTCCTCAAACTACGGCCCATGGGCCAGATGCGGCCCACTGAGGACGTTTATGCGGCCCGCCGGGTTATGGCAAAATCAGACCGGAAGTGACGTTCGACCTAAACTCGCGTTAGCAACGCACACTTCCGGCACTGGGCTGAGGCGGCGGAGACAGAGTGTGAGGTGATACCGAGATGAGGTGAGTTCCCAGGCCGAGGTGTGTGGTGTGGGGAAGGGAGAGAGATGCAGAAGACGGAGAACTGACGGCCCGCGGCCTTGTACAGTAACGGCAGTCCGGCCCTCCAACAGTCTGAGGGACAGTGAACTGGCCCCCTATTTAAAAAGTTTGAGGACCCCTGTGTTAGTAGCTTGAAAATATAATAGAAGTTCCAATATTATTACTGCAATGCAACTAAAATTTACATTGTGTTACTATTTTAATGAAAAACATTAATGGAATTTATTTTGCAAAAGTTTTCATTGTACCTTTTCCCCACTATTGTATTTTTTTTAAAATATTTTGTTTCTTTCTTATAAAAATTAAGCGATAGTCTCATAGTTGTGGGTGAGCCCCCTGTATCTCCTGGCAACCAATATTTTCCGCCACTGGATTTGACGTCCTACAGAGCAGATTAACCCTCCTACCCTTTCTGAGAGGCACCCACCCACCTTGCACTGATAGACACTCTGAAGTCCTTGTCACTATCAACGTTATAAAACTTTTCGCTTGGCGTCAAAATGACTTCAAAGCTTGGTAGCACTGGAAGGAAACAGAGAAAGAGGAGAGAGTAAACATTCATGAAAAGAGAAACAAACAGTTAACTTGAGTTTCTACTACAGGGGTCCCACACCCCTCCCCAAACTCAGGCCTCCTGGAGGTACAGATGGGTAAAGCAGAGAGGAGGGGAATGCAGTTCTGGAGATTAATGAACATTCAGAAACCTGAACTCATAGAATCCTAGAGTTGGAAGGGACCTCCAGGGTCATCTAGTCCAACCCCCTGCAGAATGCAGGAAACTCACAGGCACCTCCCCCTCAATTCACAGGATCCGCATTGCTGTCAGATGGCCATCCAGCCTCTGCTTCAAAACCTCCAAGGAAGGAGAGCCCACCACCTCCCAAGGAGGAAGCCTGTTCCACTGAGGAACCACTCTAAACTCACAAACACCTCCCCCTAAATTCACAGGATCCTCATTGCTGTCAGATGGTCATCTAGCCTCTGTTGAAAAACCTCCAAAGAAGGAGAGCCCACCATCTCCCGAGGAGGAAGCCTGTTCCACCGAGGAACCGCTCTAAACTCACAACCACCTCCTGCTAAATTCACAGGATCCTCATTGCTGTCAGGTTCCAATCCAGGTTGAAAAACCTCCAAGAAAGGGAGGACTTCCGGGGAGGAAAATGGCGGGCTGAGTTGTCTCTCACATCGGGAGCAAGCTGAAGATCTTGTTCGGGGTAGTGGAGGGCAATCTAAGCCCACTGCCTACCTTTCTCAGTGAGAGAAAGGACCAAGACATGCACTTAAAACTTTGGAAGAGATTTACCTTGGCTGAAAAGGAACCCTGAAGAGGGTTCCTTTGAGGCTTTGAGGGGTCTCAGAAGTTTGCATAGTTATCGTCTGCAAGATCTTTCAGAGTCATCGATTTGGCATAAGCCCGTCAAGATCCTAACCTTCTGGAACAATTCTAAACAACTAAAGTTTTGGAAGACCAGTGGAACTTGGATAAGTGAAGAAAAAAAGGTACAGAAGCTCTCTTTTCACTCTGGAGTTATTTGCAGACTAAAGGGATATATTAAAGGTGGGAAGAAAGGGAAAATATAAAACTTGCAATTAGAAGAAAGAAGTTGAGAAGTTGGGACTGTTTTAATACAAAAGACAGTGTTAAAAACTGCTAAAATTCGAAAAGGAAATTTAGTTGTGTCTACTTGCGGTTTGCGGTTTCCTGAAATGTAAATAGCCACGTTGCATTGGAATATTACTGGAATAGCTCTTCAACCCTTCTGAGCAAGACAGGAAGTGCGTCAAGTATCGTGAGATTTCCATGAGAGTTGAAGCTGACAGAGACAGGAAGCAGTAAAGAAAAAAGCCTACTCTATATCATAGAGAAACATCGGCAGCCATTGCTGGGAGGTCCGATTTAAAATATTGTTTTAAAAAGAACTGGGACTTTAAAAATTGACAGAATCGACGGGAAAGAGGGTAAGAGGACAAGATCTATTGAATACATTACTGGTGGGCTCCTGGGAGGACTTTAAAAGGGAAAAAAATTTTTTTTTAAGGGGAAAAATCGCGGCCGCCATCTTGGAATTTTTGAAGGCTTTTTTGATAAATATCTTGGCTTTGGAGGCTCAGAAACCAGCGAAAATAGGCTTGCTGGAAAGGGCAAGCTCTGCTCTATTGAACCTGACTGTCAAATTTCAAATTGGTGAAACTAAAAATTTCGTCATTTTTTAAAGGGGAAAAATTTCTTTAAAAATATATATCTGGGCTTAGGAAGCTCAGAAAAGAACAGAACAAAGACTAAATAAGAGAGAAAATTTAGACCTTTTGAACTTGGTAGCCAAATTTGTAAATTGTGAGACGGAAATTTTTGGTATTTTTATTTTATTTCCCTGCTTCTTGCCTAAATGTCAGAGCCCAGGCAGCCCCGAACAAGAGCCCTCTCATTAGAAAAAATGCAGGACCAAATGGAGGCTATGGAAGCCAGGATTATGAAAGGAGTTAATAAAATGATGCAAGAAATGAAGGAAGAACTTATTACAGTAATTAAAAAAGAAGTGGATGACCTTAAAGGCCAAATTGGGAAAATAGACAAGAAAGTACAGGAAGTGGAGGAGAAAGTTAAAGTACATGATACCACCTTGCTGAAAGTCCAAGAAAAAGTGACGATCCACGAATGCAAATTAATGGAAAATCAGATACGCTTGAGAGGAGTACCTGAGGAAGAGAATGATGATCTGAGAGGATATATAATAAACATAATTGCAGAATTCTTAGAAGAAGACCCTGACAAGACTAAGAATATGTATGATCATATGTATAGAGTCAATTCGTTACACGCCAAAAAAAACAACTTACCAAGAGATGTTGTTGTAAGATTTATGACAAAGGAAATGGTGGGAAGGATCATCAAGAAAAACTTTGAACAGTCATTGATAATAAGAGGTAGCAGAGTGAGAATAATGAAGGAGCTACCCAAAGAAGTGATAAACGACAGGAGAACATATAAAAAGTTGACAGAAAAACTGAAAGACAATGGCACAAGGTACAGATGGTTAATCCCTGAGGGTTTGAGCTTTGAACTTCAGGGGAAGAGAGTAACAATTACAAATGCTAGAGAGTTGAGGAGATTTTTTGAAGAAAATAAAGAATTTGCACCATGATGGATTACAAATTACTGTCTTGGAATGTTAATGGACTAAATTCACCACAAAAAAGAAGGGCAACTTTTCATTGGATTAAGAAGCAAAATTGTAACATAATTTGTCTGCAAGAAGTACACATCAAACAAAAGGATTATAAATTTTTATGGAATAAACAATTGGGAAGGGAATTTTTTTCATTAGCCAAACAGAAAAAAAGGGGAGTAGTCATTTATGTTAAACAGGACTTGGAGCCAAAACTGATGTTTAAAGATAAAGATGGAAGATTTGTAGCAGTGGAAATAACATCAAATGGGAAAAAAATGCTGTTATTGGGACTATATGCACCTAATGGTGCAAAAGATGTTTTTTTTAAAGACATTATACAACAACTAGATGAGTTGACCTACGATCAAATACTCTTAATGGGAGATTTTAATGGAACAGTTGAGAACTCATTGGATAGATCCGGAGGGAAAAAAAATAGTGTGAAAGAAGGGAAATTGCCAAAGTCTTTCTTTGAGTTAGTCAAACAGGAAAACTTGGAAGATATATGGAGAAAGTTTAATCCTGAAGTGCGGGACTATACTTTTTTTTCTGCAAGACATAAGACCTTTTCTAGAATTGACATGTTGTGGGGAACTAGAGACTTAGGCCTTATAACAAAGAAGATAGATATTTTGCCTAAAATCGGTGCCGACCATAACCCAATAATGTGGATTACAAAATTGTCCAAAAGACTGAGAAGATGGAGACTGAATGAAGATTTATTACAGAACAAAGAAACAGTGACTTTCCTAGGAAAAGAGACTAAGGAATTTTTCCAAATGAATGATAAAGAAGATATTGACTTCCAGACGGTCTGGGATACTTATAAAGCAGTAATGAGAGGGTTGTTGATTACATTGAACAACAAAGATAAAAGGGAAAAAGAAAAACAATTATTGGACATTCAAAATGAAATAAAGAAAAAAGAAGGTGCGTTGAGGAAAAGACCAGGGAAAAAGAAGATTCTAAGGGAAATATCAATATTACAAACTCAACTAAGACATTTACTAAACAAAGAAGTGGAATGGAACTTGAAAAGGCTTCAGCAGAAATCGTTTGAAGGAGCAAATAAGACGGGGAAATACTTGGCGTGGCAGCTGAAAAAAAAGAGAGAAAACAAAACAATTAGTAGAATTGTAATAGATGGAAGAGATGTAGTTACTCAAGAGGGAATAAAAAGAGAATTTTTTAAGTACTATGCCAAGCTGTTTAAAGGTGCTGAAGTAAAGAGAAAAAAGATAGATGAATACTTACAGAAAATAAAAATTGAGCCTTTAACTGAAAATATGAGAAAAATTTTGAATGACCCAATCGAAAAAATAGAAATTGAAGCAGCAATTAATGTGATGAAGAATGATAAAGCTCCCGGGCCAGACGGTTATACAGCTAAATATTTTAAAATTTTTAAAGATGAATTAATACCAAAATTACAGAAGCTGATGAATGTAATAAGAGCTAAAGGGAAGGTACCAAATACATGGAAGGAAGCTGTTATTTCTTTGATACCTAAAGAAGAAAGAGACGTCACAAATGTGAAAAATTATAGACCAATTTCACTTTTGAACAATGATTATAAAATATTTACAAGAATTCTGGCGGAACGACTTAAGCAATATCTGATAAATTTTATAAAGGAGGACCAAGCTGGTTTTCTCCCCAAAAGACAAATAAGAGACAATATTAGAACTGTTGTAAATATTGTAGAATACTATGAAAGACATCCAGAAAAAGAAGTAGCACTATTCTTTGCGGATGCAGAAAAAGCATTTGACAATTTAAATTGGGACTTCATGTTTGCAGTGATGGAAAAAATGGAGCTTGGAGAAAGTTTTATAAGAATGATAAAGGCAATATATTTTGAACAAAGGGCAAGGTTGTGCATCAATGCAGATCTTACAGACGAAATGAAAATTAGTAAAGGTACTAGACAAGGCTGCCCGCTTTCGCCATTGTTGTTCATAATGACTCTTGAAATTTTACTGATGCAGATCCAAGATGAAAAAGATTTAGAAGGACTACAAATAAAAGGGTATACCTATAAATATAGAGCATTTGCGGATGATATAATGTTTATAAATGAAAATCCCTTACAAGCTACACCGTTGTTAACGAGAATACAAGAGTTTGGGGAGTTGGCGGGACTTTACATAAACAAAGAAAAATCAAAAATTTTATGTAAGAATATGCAGAAAAATAGACAACAAGAACTACAAAGACTAACGGGTTGTGAAGTTACCTCTAAGGTAAAATACCTAGGGGTAGAGATAACAATGAAAAATATTGATCTGTTTAGGAACAACTATGAAAAGCTCTGGCGCAAAATAGAAGAAGATATGCTAAAGTGGAACAAGCTCAATTTGTCATTGTTGGGCAGAATAGCTGCAGTAAAAATGAATATCTTACCAAGGATTATGTATTTGTTTCAAACTATCCCCATTGTGAAAGATGCTAAGCAATTTGATAAATGGAGAAGAAAAATCTCGGAATTTGTGTGGGCCGGGAGGAAACCCAGAATTAAAATGAAAGTCCTGATAGATGCAAAAGAGAGAGGTGGGTTTCAATTACCAGATTTGAAACTGTATCATGAAGCAATCTGTTTAGTATGGTTGAAAGAATGGATAACGTTATTAAATAAAAAAATTCTAGTGTTAGAAGGCCATGGGAAAAAATTCGGCTGGCATGCCTACTTGTATTATGGGAAAAAGAAGATGGACGGTCTTTTCTCTCACCATTATATAAGGAGCAACTTACTAAATGTGTGGATAAAGTACAAGAAATATGGCGATGAGAGAAGACCTCTGTGGATAGTGCCGGCTGAAGTGATAAAGTTAACGGCCAAAACAGTTAAGGAAAAACAACTATCATACAACCAACTACTAAAAATACAAAGTGGGAAAATAGAACTGAAAACTGCAGAAGAATTGAACTATAAATATGATTGGTTTCAAATGCAACAAATAAAAAGCTTGATGGAGAATGATATCAAAGCTGAAGGAATAAGGAAAGAGCAAACAGAAATGGAAAGAGTTCTGCTTGGAGATAATGAGAAATTAATTTCAAAAGTGTACAAATTACTTTTACAATGGACTACAGAAGATGAAGTAGTGAAATCTCAAATGATAAAATGGGCAATTAATGTAAATAAAGAAATAAAAATGGAATCTTGGGAACATTTGTGGAAAAACTCTATGAAACTCGCAACATGTCATAGTATTAAAGAGAACTGTTTTAAGATGATGTATAGATGGTACATGACTCCAAAAAAATTAGCAAAGATGAACAATAAGATGCCAGATAGGTGTTGGAAATGTAAAAAGCATGAAGGCTCTTTCTACCATATGTGGTGGACTTGTGAAAGAGCTAAAATGTTTTGGCAGATGATTCAACAAGAGATATCCAAGATCCTAGGATATGAATTTAAAAAAGAAGCAGAGACATTTTTGCTGGGATTACAAATGGAGAATTTTCCAAAAGAAGATAGAACTTTAATATGGTACTTGCTCTCAGCTGCTAGGACATTGTATGCGCAGTTGTGGAAGCAAGAAAAAATACCAGAAAAGTGGGACTGGACTTTAAAAGTTATGTCATGGAGTGAAATGGATAAGCTAACAAGAAAATTAAGAGACTGCGATTTAGAACTCTTTAATCGGGAGTGGAAGAAATTCAGAAGATATGTAGAAAAAGAGTGGAAAATAAAAGGACACTGGACAATTTTTGAAGATTAAGACCTTTAAGACAAGAATATAACTTTTGAAGGGTTTTCTTTTTTTCTTTTTTTCTTTTTTCCTTAATCAATTTTCGTTTTTTTCTTGATAGTTAAAGGTACCTTTAATATCTGTTTTCTAAAAAATAACACTGGCGGGGGTCAATTATTGGGGGGTGGGGTGGGAGGAAAGTAAGATGTGGGGTAGAATGATGCTTTCATCTTAAGGCTTTTTTTTATAAGCTGTAGAAATAGTTCTACTACCATATGTTACTAATAAAATTGTTTATACCGAAAAACCTCCAAGAAAGGAGAGCCCACCACCTCCCCAGGAGGAAGCCTGTTCCACTGAGGAACCGCTCTAAACTCACAGATCCCTCCCCCTAAATTCACAGGATCCTCATTGCTGTCAGATGGCCATCTAGCCTCTGTTGAAAAACCTCCAAGGAAGGAGAGCCCACCACCTCCCCAGGAGGAAGCCTGTTCTACTGAGGAATCGCTCTAACGGTGGGGGAGTTCTTCCTCATGTTGAGCCGGAAACTCTTTTGATTTAATTTCAACCCACTGGTTTTGATCCAACCTTCCAGGGCCACAGAAAACAATTCCACACCATCCTCTCTATGATAGCCCTTCAAGTACTTGAAGATGGTGATCCTATCACCTCTCAGCCGCCTCCTCTCCAGGCTAAACAGGCCCAACTCCTTCAACCTCCTCCCCTCCAAGATTCAAGGGTGATTTCCTGGGGTCATTTCATAGAAAAAGAGGTGCTGGACCTCATTAGCTAGGGTTGCCATCCCCTGTGGCTCTGGCGGGGGACTTGCTTCACTTTCTGGAAAAGGAAGTTGTCCTTTGCCGGCTGCTATAGGCATTTTTGGGGAAACTCTATGGTTTTCCCGGACGCTTTAGCGCTTCATGAGGGAGAATCGGCTAGAGCTTCTGGGAAAACCATAGAGTTTTCTCAGAAATGCCTAGAGTGGCTGGCACGATGATGTCACATCTGGGTGAAGCCATTGCACTGGCGACATTGGGGGAGGCTCCCCTTACCGGCCCAATGTGGGCCAGTGGGTTGGGAACCTTCAAGGTGGGAGAACCCCCACCCGGGCCTGGGACTTGGGGGCCTTATCGGTAGCACAACACATTTGCATAACTTAGTAGCACATGCCACCCACTCCTGACATCACCAGAAGGGGGCATTAAATTATATCAGCTCAGCATCGACCTTCAAACGCTTCTTGGATTATAATTGTCATACCTTACTCCAATCATACTTTTTAAATTATTTTTTCCTACGTGGCCACAGTGGCATGATGAAGATTTACAACTGTCTGCTTGATAGGTTTTAGTCCTATGAGGAAAGGTTGAAGGAGCCGGGGATGTTTAGCCTGGAGAGGAGGCGGCTGAGAGAGGATAGGATCACCATCTTCAAGTACCTGAAGGGCTGTCCTATAGAGGAGGGTATGGAATTGTTTTCTGTGGCCCCGGAAGGTAGGACCAGAACCAATGTGTAGAAATTAAATCAAAAGAGTTTCCGGCTCAACATTAGGAAGAACTTCCTGACAGTTAGAGCAATTCCTCAGGAGGTGGTGGGCTCTCCTTCCTCGGAGGTTTTTAAACAGAGGTAGATGGCCATCTGACAGCAATAAGGATCCTGTAAATTTAAGGGAAGGTGTTTGTGAGTTTCCTGCATTGTGCAGGGGGCTGGACTAGATGACCCTGGAAGTCCCTTCCAACTCTATGATTCTATTAGGAAGAACTTCCTCACCGTTAGAAGGATTCCTCAGTAGAACAGGCTTCCTCCTGGGGAGGTGGTGGGCTCTCCTTCCTTGGAGGTTTTTAAGCAGAGGCTGGATGGCCATCTGACAGCAATGAGGTTCCTGTGAATTTAGGGGGAGGTGTTTGTGAGTTTCCTGCATTGTGCAGGGGGTTGGACTAGATGACCATAGAGGTCCCTTCCAACTCTAGGATTCTATGATTTTCCCATTTTTTATGTGGGAAAATATTTGAAAGTTTGTCAGATCTTCGAGTTCAGCAAAATTCTCACGAGGGTTTGAACAATGTAGCCCAGAAGCCAGTATTTTTGGGGGGGTTGGGGGAGGAGGAATCAAGAAAGAAAGAGCTCCATATAATGTAGAGGTTCCAGAGCTCCGCTCCTGTGAGCTCCTGCCAAAATATATGCAGACCAGAGGTGATCAAGTGACTCTATACCAGGGGTGTCGAACTCATTTGTTGTGAGGGCTGGATCTGACATAAATGAGACCTTGTGGGGCCAGGCCATGTCGGGCCGGGCCATGTCTGTACCTATTTAAGATTAGGTTGCAGAGATATACATTTTATAAAGAACACCGACAAACACAAATATATATATATTTAAACTTAAAACATGCTTAAAACGTTAGTCCTCATTGGTCTTAAAGATGCTTTTTTTGTATTTCTCCCATGGGATCCAGAGAACTGGGCAAAGGAAGCTCTGACTCTTTCCTTCCTTCCCCAGGGGACCAGGAAGGGAAGGAGCCTCAGCCAATAGACGAAAGAGAGGGTTGGCTCAGTAGCTCTGCTGTGCAATTGAGAAAGCCTGGAAAAACAAGCTATTCCTCCTGCCTTCCTCCCCAAGGGAGGAGCCTTAGCCAATGGAGAAAACAGAGGTTTTGCTCTGTAGCTCCTGTGCGATTGAAAGAGTCCGGCAAAGTAAGTTATTCCTCCCCTCTTCCTCCCCAAGGGAGGAGCCTCAGCTAATGGAGAAAATAGAGGTTTTGTTCTGTCGCTCCTGTGCGACTGAGCAAGCCTGGCAGAGCAAGCTGTTATACAGAAGGAAGCCAGAGAGAGGGAGAAGGAAGCAGATGACAACCAGTTGCTTGGGGGCCTGATAGGAGCCCTCCGGGGGCCTGATTTGGCCCCCAAAATGCATGTTTGACACCCCTGCGCTTGACATTACTTGAAATCTGCAATACAAAGGGTCAGGACAGTATTTGAGTCTTGCCTGGGGAAAAGTCACAGGCTTAATGAATCCAGGGATGAGGGAGAGAAAATGCTGAGCCAGAATTACCTTTGAGACCACCTTTCCCCCTATGCACCCCAGCGGGCACTATGCTCAGGTTCACAAAATCTTTTAGCGATCTCTGGACCAAAAGAATCCTGGTTGGTTACCACCGTGGCCAGGGCTTTTTCTAGGGTTGCCAAGTCCAATTGAAGAAAAATCTGACGACTTTGGGGGTGGAGCCAGAAGACTTTGGGGGTGGAGCCAGGAGACATTGGGGGTGGAGCCAGGAACAAGAATGTGACAAGCATAATTGAACTCCAAGGGAGTTCTGGTCATCACATTTAAAGGGACAGCACACCTTTTAAAATGCCTTTCTTCCATAAAAAATAATGAAAGATGGGGCACCATCTTTTGGGGCTCATAGAATTGGACCCTCTGGTCCAATCGTTTTGAAACTTGGGGGGTATTTTGGGGAGAGGCACTAGATGCTATACTAAAAATTTGGTACCGCTACCTCAAAAAATAGCCCCCCCAGAGCCCCCAATACCCACGGATCAATTCCCTATTATTCCCTATGGGAATCGTTCTCCATAGGGAATAATAGAGTGCCCAGTAGACATTTCCCTCCCCCCACTCTTTCTAAAGGGGGGGGAGGACCTCCAAACCAGGGAATCCCCTGCCCCCTCCCTCTCTCACACACACAAATAATTACTAGATCTTCTTCCTGCAGAACTTTCCTTGCTGTGAAAACAAAAGCAAAAGAAAGGGAGGGGCCTTTCTCCATGGAAACTATTACTGACCCTTTCCAATGAAGCCCTTCCTGTTTCCTGCGCAGCCTTGAAGGCACACATTTTACAAACAGATCAGTTTGCAGGTTTCTAAACCTGCAGGAGCTCTACAACTACATGATGCCTACACGCATGTTCTCTCCCCCCCCCCCCCGCCACTTCGGGATTTTTGGAGACCGGGGGAGGAGGCTGCAAATTCAGGGGTCCCCCGCCAGGGCTGGGGGGTTGGGAAGCCTAGCTTTTTCTGTAGCAGCCCCCATATGGTGGAATGCCCTCCCAGAAGAAATTAGAGCCCTGCGGGACCTTTTACAGTTCCACAGGGCCTGCAAGACCGAACTCTTTCAGCTCACATTTCACTCCTGAGGGAGGCAACTGAAATTGCTGAGCAGTCGGGTTAAAACGGATAAAAGGAAGTCCTTCTTCACTCAAAGGGTGATTAACATGTGGAATTCTCTGCCACAGGAGGTGGTGGCGGCTACAAGCATAGCCAGCTTCAAGAGGGGATTGGATAAAAATATGGAGCAGAGGTCCATCAGTGGCTATGAGCCACATAGAGAGAGAGAGAGTGCACCATTGGCCTGATCCAACATGGCTTCTCTTATGTTCTTATGTTCTTACTAATATCGACACCACAGCATTGAAAGCCCAATGACCAGCATCAGGATACCGACATCCGAGCACTGACATAATAACAGTAATAATGCCAGCAATATATTGAGCGTCGATATAACAACAGTAGCGGTGATAAAAGAATCTTGGATGACTAACTTGTAGTTCTGTAGTATTTTGAGGTTTCGTTATATTGTTTTGTTTTTAAGCTGCATGATTGATTTTAAAATGTTGTTAGCCTCCCTGAAGGGCATATCCACATACACAACCCACAACACATCAAGTCCTGCAGCGATGGGCTAGGGGCAAAACGGCAGGTGGAAGGTGCCACTGGAAGCCGCAGTCCCGATCCTGCATGTAGGCGGTTCAGGGTATTGGTCACCTGATGCTAACCCGGAGACGAAAGCATTTTTCGACAGCACCCTGAACGACCAAGCAGCCTTGCTCCACACGGAGAGGGGCCTAGAAAAGGTGGCCTACAGCACCAACCCTAAATCAGACTTTTCCCTGCAGCCACTGTGGCCGGACCTGCCTGTCCCACATTGGTCTTGTCAGCCACCAGCGAGCCTGCAGCAGACGTGAACTATTGCACCCTTCTTAAATCTTCGTTCGCGAAGCCAAGCCGAGAGAGAGCCTCCCTGAGTCTGTAAGGGGAAGGTGGGACACAAATCTAATGAAATAAATAAATAAATTGGTCATCCTTACCATATTCCTTGACTTCAAAATTTGTGGAGAAAGTATGCTGGGGGGAGTCCCCATACTTGGCTGTCACTGTCCATGTTCCTAAGCTAGAGGAGAAAAAAAAATTTCAGTAGTTCAATTGTGCTTGTCACAACTTTTCTCCTGGCTCCACCCCCAAAGTACCCAGATATTTCTTGAATTGAACCTGGCAACCCTCCCTCCCTAAGGTTGCCAGCTGACCTTATAACTCATCTGGCCTGTTTTGGTGTCAAACATATGGCTCCTATCAGAACCGAATGGAGAGAGAAATTGCTGAATTACAAATTATTATGAAACTTGGAACAAACACCTCCCCAGGACTGAACAGGGATATTGGCTTTTTATCTCATTACATATGCTAAACCCACTCTCAGGGAGTATAGCTATACACCTACAGTATTCCAATGTATTTCTCTTTTAGAATAGTGTATCAGAATAATGTTTTATATTGACACACTCAAATAAGGGATATTGGCTATTTATCTCATGAAAGACACTTAACCCATTTTCATGTTATGTATTCTTGTTTTCTAATGGCAGACAAGAATGATGTTTATAATGCATCGACTGATGTTGATAAGTAAATTAGGTGGACTACAGCTAGGAAATGCATGTCCTTTTGTGATTTCCCTAGATTTGCAAAAAACACCAACTGGCAGGAAACTTTATTACCTTTTAAGGCTATCCAGACCAAATGGCCAAGCCACACTGTTCCACCAGGTGATCACAAGTCAGTTTGCCCTCTTAATCAACAAACTGCATGCATTTCAGCCCACAATAGCTGATCCCCTCATCTGATGAAGTGTGCCTAAGAGAGCACACGAAAGTTTACGTTCTGACAAAAACTTGGTTGGTCTTAAAGGTGCCACTTGACTCCTGCTTTGTTCAACTGCTTCAGACTAACATGACTGCCCGCTTGGATCTATCGAGTAATATTCATAGTAAATTACCTCACAATCTCAGGTATGTTGAATGGCTGGGGGGTTATTAAAGCAGAGGCAACGGTGGATTCCAATTTCTTTTTGTTCGTTGAAACGGAGTCATAGTGAACCACAATTCCTTCTGGTGTCTGGAAAGAGATGAGAACACCATCGTGGAAGGGGTATGGAAAGGGTGTGTGTGTGTGTGTGCGCGCGCGCAGGAGGGAGGCTCACTGACTTTGCCGGGAAAGTGGCTATGCCATTTCCATCATGTCCTGGGATTCAGGGCTTTTTTTTCCAAGAAAAAGCCCAGCAGGAACTCATTTGCATATTAGGTCACACCCCAGAGCCGGATCTAGGGGGCAGAGGGTGCTTGCCCTGGGCGCCAACAGAGGGGGGGGGCGCCAAATTGGGTATGGAGTTCATTGTATTCTATGGGACGGTAAGATAGAATAGCCCATAAGGGGGCGCCATTTTTTAATTTTGCTCCCCCTCAAAAAACACGTAGGGCGTTTTCGCACTCACCTTCAAGTGGCGCGACCATCCTCTTCACGCCGGAGGATCTGCAGGGATTTCGCATAAGAAGCGCCGGAGCAGCCAAAAGAGCCGGAAAGTTCCGTCGCGAAACCCGCTCAAACGGAAACCGCCAAGAAGCAGGAAAACGTTTGAGCGGCTTTTGCGACGGAAGTCGCCGGCTCTTTTGGCTGCTCCGGCGCTTCTTATGCGAAATCCCTGCAGATCCTCCGGCGTGAAGAGGGTGGTCGCGCCACTTGAAGGTGAGTGCGAAAACGCCCGTAGATTCAGTCCTGCCACACCCCCTGACAGCACCATTGTTCCCACAGGGCTTATGTGGGAAAGGCCCAGCAGGAACTCATTTGCTTATTAGGCTACACCCCCTGACAGCACCATTGTTCCACACAGGGCTTATGTGGGAAAGGCCCAGCAGGAACTCATTTATTTATTTTTATTTATTTATTACTTTACATTTATATCCCGCCCTCTCTTCAAGCAGACTCAGGGCGGCTTACAACATCATAAAAACAATCAATTCAATAAAACATATAAAACCATAATTTACTTATCAATTTTAAACTATTAGCACTGTTTCAGTCCAATATAGGCGGTATTGACTTCTGACTATGATCACCAGCATTCTGTAGGATGTCCGGTGGCAGCCCCTTTTCAACCAACCACAAAAGCCTGTTTAAACAGTTCAGTCTTACAGGCCCTGCGGAACGCCGACAAATCCCGCAGGGCCCTTATAGCTTCTGGGAGGGTGTTCCAAAGTTCTGGTGCTGCCACCGAAAAAGCCCTAGATCTCGTTATGCGTAACTTGGCTTCTTTTGGGCCAGGGGCAGACAGCAGATTTTTTGTCCCTGATCGCAGTGCTCTCTGGGGGATATATGGGGAAAGGCGGTCCCGTAGATAGGCAGGTCCCTGACCATAAAGGGCTTTAAAGGTTAATACCAACACCTTGAAGCGAACTCGGAACACAACAGGCAACCAGTGCAGCTCTCTCAGCACTGGCTGAATGTGCTCCCGTCGTGGTAGCCCCATTAACAGCCGTGCCGCAGCGTTCTGCACTAGTTGTAGTCTCCGGGTTAGCGTCAGGGGTAGCCCCATGTAGAGAGCATTACAGTGATCTATTCTTGAGATGACCGTAGCATGGATTACCGTCGCTAAGTCGTTGCGCTCCAGGTAAGGGGCCAGCTGCCACGCTTGCCGAAGATGGAAAAAGGCAGATCTAACGGTGGCTGCCACCTGAGCCTCCATTGTGAGGGAGGACTCAAGGAGCACGCCTAAGCTCTTGACCTTAGGGACCGATATCAGTGGTACCCCGTCAAGGGCCGGCAGCTGGATCTCTCTCCCCGGACCGCCCCGACCCAGGTGGAGAACCTCCATCTTCGTCGGATTCAATTTCAGCCAACTCAGTCTGAGCCAAGAGGCTAATTTGCTTATTAGGCCATATTCCCTGACAGCACCATTGTTCCACACAGGGCTTATGTGGGAACGGCCCAGCGGGAACTCATTTGCTTATTAGACCACACACCCTGACAGCACCATTGTTCCACACAAGGCCTTTTTTGTAGAAAAAGCCCAGCAGGAACTCATTTGCATATTAGGCCACACCCCCTGACAGCACCATTGTTCCACACAGGGCTTATGTGGGAAAGGCCCAGCGGGAACTCATTTGCTTATTAGACCACACCCCCTGACAGCACCATTGTTCCACACAGGGCTTATGTGGGAACGGCCCAGCGGGAACTCATTTGCTTATTAGACCACACCCCCTGACAGCACCATTGTTCCACACAAGGCCTTTTTTGTAGAAAAAGCCCAGCAGAAACTCATTTGCATATTAGGCCACACCCCCTGATGCTGAGCCAGGTGGAACTGTTTTTCTGCTCAAAAAAAGCCCTGCTGGGAATGATGTCATCACCTTGTGCCATCGGGGCAGCACTCTGGTATTTGAGCAAAAACTCTATGGTAAAACAGTTTCTACCATAGAGTTTTTGTCCCAACACAAGAGTGTCACCTGGACATCACTGACATGATGACATCACTTCCAGTGTGCTCTGAAAGTGACATTGCCATTCTCTCTCCTGGTAAGTCCCACAACTGGCCAGCTTCATCAGCTGTGAACTTCCTGTGGACAAGCAGGTGAACACACCCTGAAACACAGGTTGGAGCAGAGAAAGTTCTTCTTCACACAAAGAACAATTTATGGCATTCGCTGCTGTTGGAAATAGTAATAGTCACTACTCAGAAAGGGAATTAGGGCACAAAGTCTGAATGGATCCTCCTCAGAAGCACTTCAATAGGGCTTCACAGATTCCTAGGCTGAATCTCCACACACCTCCCCTTCTAT
Organism: Heteronotia binoei; assembly: GCF_032191835.1. Classification (NCBI taxonomy): domain Eukaryota; kingdom Metazoa; phylum Chordata; class Lepidosauria; order Squamata; family Gekkonidae; genus Heteronotia; species Heteronotia binoei. Next base: position 2,882,182 of record NC_083235.1, read on the forward strand.
GTCCTGGGCTGGGGGGAGAAGAGGGTGGGGTGGGGGTCAGAGGATTGGGCTAGAAAGAGGGTCCCCAGCGCTGCCTGCCAAGTGCCAACCCCTCTCCCGAAATCCTCCCAATGCTTGTGCCCGGCGAAGCTTCTTTTAGGGGAGGGACGGTGGCTCGGTGGTAGAGCATCTGCTTGGTGTAGTTTGGTGTAGTGGTGAAGTGTGCAGACTCTTATCTGGGAGAACCGGGTTTGATTCCTCACTCCTCCACTTGCACCTGCTGGAATGGCCTGGGGTCAGCCATAGCTCTGGCAGAGGTTGTCCTTGAAAGGGCAGCTGCTGTGAGAGCCCTCTCAGCCCCACCCACCTCACAGGCTGTCTGTCATGAGGGCAGAAGATATAGGAGATTGTAAGCCACTCTGAGTCTCTGATTCAGAGAGAAGGGCGGGGTATAAATCTGCAATTCTTCTTCTTCTCGATCCCTGGCATCTCCAAGTAAAAAGGGTCAAGGAAAATAGGCGTGGAAAACCTCAGCTGGAGAGCCACTGCCAGTCTGAATAGACAAGACTGCCTTTGATGGACCAAAGAGGGTCTGATTCAGTATAAGGCAGCTTCATATGTTCATATGTTAGGGAGGGATGGTGGCTCAGTGGGAGAGCATCTGCTTGGTAAGCAGAAGGTCCCAGGTTCAATCCCTGGCATCTCCAGCTAAAAAGGGTCCAGGCAAAGAGGCGTGAAAAACCTTAGCTGGAGACCCTGGAGAGTTGCTGCCAGTCTGAGTAGACAAGACTGACTTTGATGGACCAAGGGTCTGATTTAGTATAAGACAGATTCATATGTTCATATGTTTGAGGGGGAGGGGATGGTGGCTCAGGGGTAGAGCATCTGCTTGGTAAGCAAGAAGGTCCCAGGTTCAATTCCCAGCATCTCCAGCTAAAAAGGGTCCAGGCAAAGAGGCGTGGAAAACCTCAGCTGGAGACCCTGGAGAGCCGCTGCCTGTCTGAGTAGACAACACTGCCTTTGATGGACTGAGGGTCTGATTCAGTAGAAGGCAGCTTCATATGTTCATATATGTTCATATGTTCAACTATCGGGTGGGACGGTGGCTCAGTGGGAGAGCAGCTGCTTGGTAAGCAAAAGGTCCCAGGTTCAATCCCCAGCATTTCCACTAAAAAAGGGTCCAGGCAAAGAGGCGTGAAAAACCTCAGCTTGAGACCCTGGAGAGCCGCTGCCAGTCTGAGTAGAGAATACTGACTTTGATGGACCGGTGGGGGGTCTGATTCAGTAGAAGGCAGCTTCATATGTTCATATGTTCAGTGTCAGGGGCAGTGCAGGAGAGGACATCTGCCACAATATATCCTGCTCATGAACTTCCAGAGGCACTGGGTTGGCAACACCCTAGGGCTGCCAAGTCCCCGGTCCAAGCTGGAGTTCCCAATTTGGGCCGACAGGGGGAACCTCCACCAATGTCACCAGTGCGGTGACATCACCCAGAAGCGACATTGTCACAGCAGCGACATTGCACGGCAGCCACTCTAGGCTTTTCCAGGAAAACTCTATGGTTTTCCCAGATGCTACAGCCATTTGGGAGGGAAAACTCTATGGTAAAATAGGATGGTCCCCCGCCGGCTACTCTACTTCCCCCCCCCCCCCGCGGCCCTTTTCCTGATCCTTCCAGAGACTTCCGCAGCACACCTCACCACACGGCCAACTTCCACCCTTGCAGGGACAGATGCTTTCATTGCCGCTCTCACCTGAAACTTGATGTTCACAATTTGATCCTTCACGGGCTCCAGGCGGGAACCGACAGGGAAGATTCGATAGAGCACTTGAGAAAGAGAAGAATAATGAGCTGCTTTAACGTAGCTGGGTTCATGTGCTCGGGATGTCAAGAGAATCCCTTGACCACTTCAACCTTAACAAATCAATACAAAATGGCCTCACAAGTTTGACAAGAGGAATAGTGCTAGCAGGCTGAGGGGTGCCATCCTCCAGGTGGGTCTGAGAAATCTCCAAGATCCAGAATAACTAGGCTTGCCAATCCCCCAGGTCCCAGTGAGAGTTCTCCCGCTTTCCCAGGCTCCTTCCCGCTCCCAGTCAGCTGGACAACGGGGGGAAGCCCCGCCCCCACAGCCACCATGTGCCTTTCCACCTCCGGAGGCTTCAGACTCCACTTGGAAAGGCTTCCTCTTGGGATGGTGTGTCTGTGTCTTTAAGGCTGAATGGGGGCGGGGGGAGCAGGCAGAACAACATGGCTGCTCGCAGTGGCTGTAAAAAGGGCCCAGATCCTCCCTTGGTTGCACAATCTTTTCAGAGGTCGTTTGCATAGGAAAGGTAAACTTGAACCTTTGGTTGCTCTGTGTTACATTGAAGAAGTTGGAAGTGCAGCAACTCATGAGTTGAGATGCCTGTCCGCAGGTGGGGATACACAATAGGCTACACAGAGGAATGAAGCTGCAACCAAATAAATCAAAACCACTCTGTGAAAAATATATTTACAAAATGTGATTCATACAAGAAAAAAGCGCCATTCAGCAACCTCATCATTTTACATACCGCATGTGCATATTTATGTGTGTGTGTGTGTGTGTTTATAGAGAGCTCTTTTTGGATTCATGTCTTGGATTCACACACACACATACACACAGGGGTCGTTTTGTAGAAAAATAGGTGGTGGAGCTCATCCAGGGATTGCTAGGCAACCACACCTACTATTGAATGGACAAAGTGGGAAGGAGGAGGGGGAACCCTCAGAAAGGTTCAGGAGCTGTGCTCCTGTGAGCTGCTTAATCCAAGGCCTGTATGTATGTATGTGTGTGTGTGTGTGTGTACACACACACCCACACCCACACAAACATGTCTTGGATTTATTTATGATGTGCTGCTTTGGAATTTGGATATTCCAAATCATAAATAAATCTAAGACATAAATCCAAAAAGAGCTCCAACAGACAGCTAGCAGTGTAAAGTCCGTTTCGGACCACCAGGTCCTTCCTCCAGGGAGCGTCTTGCAGAACTTGCGGTATATGTGTAGAGAATTTCACAATGTTCCGATCTTTCACAAATTTATACACAAAATTGGAACACTGCTGCCTCCATCTGGCCAGCAAGTTAATTTGATTGCAATCCCCAAGTGGGAGCAGGCCCTCCCCCACTTCTGAGTCCACAGAAATGGCGATGGGGGAGGGAAATGTCTGCTGGGCACTTCATTATTCCCTATAAAGATCGATTCCCATAGGGTATAATGGAGAATTGATCTGAGGGTATCTGGGGCTCTGGAGGGGCTGTTCTTTGAGGTAGAGGCATCAAACTTTCAGCACAGCATCTGATGACCCTCCTCAAAATGCTCTCCAAGTTTCAGAAAGATTGGACCAGGGGATCCAATTCTATGAGCTCCCAAAATAGGTGCCCTTATCCATTATTTCTAATGTAGGGAAGGCATTTAAAAGGTGTGCGGTTCCTTTAAATGTGATGGCCAGAACTCCCTTTGGAGTTCAGTTGTGCTTGTCACAACTTTGCATATGGCTCCACCTCCAAAATCCCCAGATATCTCTTGAATTGGACTTGGCAACCCTAAATAACATTTTCTTAGATTTAGAAGAAATAAGCAATGGGGTGTGCATGCAGCGTGCGAGTAAAGAATCATAGAATCATAAAGTTGGAAGGGACCTCCAGGATCATCTAGTCGGAGCCGGATTAACAATTAGGTCAATTAGGCACTGGTCTATAGGCCCCCATACCTTTAGGGGCCCCGGGCTGGCTCCCCCTCTCTCTGGTTTTCCCCCTGCTTGCACCCCTCCTAGCCTGCACCAGCAGCCAGCAACTGAATCATAGAATCCTAGAATCATACAGTTGGAAGAAACCTCCAGGGTCATCTAGTCCAACCCCCTGCACAATGCAGGTATCTCACAGACACCTCCCCCTAAACTCACAGGATCTTCATTGCTGTCAGATGGCCATCTAGCCTCTGTTGAAAAACCTCCAAGGAAGGAGAGCCCACCACCTCCCGAGGAAGCCTGTTCCACTGAGGAACCGCTCTAAACTCACAGATACTTCCCCCTAAACTCATAGGATCTTCATTGCTGTCAGATGGCCATCTAGCCTCTGTTGAGAAACCTCCAAGGAAGGAGAGCCCACCACCTCCCAAGGAGGAAGCCTGTTCCACTGAGGAACCGCTCTAAACTCACAAACCCCTCCCCCTAAATTCACAGGATCCTCATTGCTGTCAGATGGCCATCCAGCCTCTGTTTAAAAGCCTCCAAGGAGGGAGAGTCCACCACCTCCCGAGGAGGAAGCCTGTTCCACTGAGGAACTGCTCTAACAGTCAAGAAGTTCTTCCTAATGTTGAGCCGGAAACTCTTTTGATTCAATTTTAATCCACTGGTTCTGGTCCTACCTTCCAGGGCCACAGAAAACAATTCCACACCATCTTCTATAGGGCAGCCCTTCAAGGACTTGAAGATGGTGATCCTGTCACCTCTCAGCCACCTCTTCTCCAGGCTAAACGTCCCCAGCTCCTTCAACCTTTCCTCAACCTGAGCTGCTCTTTGCTTGACTTGCCTGGTGTGGCTGATGCTGGCGTCATCGCCAAATTTGCCTCTCTCTGCCTCTCCCCCTCAGCTTAGTCAAAGGGGCTTTTAAAGAAGGTCCCTCCAGCAGGGGCCATGGGCAGTGAGGCAGGCACTCAGACTCTGAGATCATTTGCAAGGCCCCCCCCCCAAGATTCTGACTGCCTAGGGGCCTCCACAGGGTTTAATCCAGCACTGTATCTAGTCTAGAACATGAAGCTCTAGTCTAGTCTAGTCTAGAACATGGAGCTCAGTCTCCATGCTTCTGACACCATGGCAAAGTTTGCAAGTCTCCAGATGGGGCTTGGAGTTTTTCCTGGAATTACAACAACTGGTCTCTAAATGACAGTTCCCCTGGAGAAAATAGCCGTTTTGGAAGGCAGACTCTATGGCATTATACCCTGCCGCAGGGTTGTCAAGTCCCCCGTGTACCATAGAGTTTTCCCTCCCAAAATGCTGAGGTGTCTGGGAAAACCACCGAGGTTCCCCAGAAATGCCTAGAGCAGCCGGTGCCATTCTAAAGTTCCTGTTAAATGTTGATGGCCAGATATTTCAACTACAAGGTGCCATCAAGTAATAAGGGAAGTATAAATCAGCCAGCTCCCTCAAAACCCCACTTTCCCCTCAGGCCACAATCTACTAGGGTTGCCAATTCCCAGGTGGGGTCAGGAGATCCCCCGGTTTGGAGGCCCCCCTGCTTCAAGGAGATCAGAAAGCGGGGACGGGGAGGGAAATGTCTGCTGGACACTCCATTATTCCCCATGGAGACCAATTCCCCATAGGATAGAATAGAGAATTGATCCACAGGTATCTGGGGCTTGTAGGGAGGGCTGTTTTTTGAGATAGAGGCACCAAAATTTCAGCATAGCATCTGGTGGTTCTCCCCAAAATACCTTCCAAATTTCAAAAAGATTGGAGCAGGGGGGTCCAATGCTATGAGCTCCAAAAGAAGGTGCCCCTCTCCTTCATTATTTCCAATGGAAGGAAGGCACTTAAAAGGTGTATGGTCCCTTTACATGTGATGGCCAGAACTCCCTTTGGAGTTCAGTTATGCTTGTCACAACCTTGCTCCTGGCTCCACCCCCAAAGTCTCCTAACTCCAATCCCCAAAGTCCCCAGATATTTCTTGAATTGGACTTGACAACCCTACAATCCACACTGCTTAGAAGGGGGTGTCTCTTTGGGGCTTTCACGAGTCCTCATCAGGGAGCTACAAACCTGCTACTATCTTTCCCCCCTCACTAACAATTCCCTCCTCCTCAGACTTCCTCCTCGTTTGCCCCTCCTTTCCACAGAATCTCCCCCCAACTCTCTGTTCCACAACCCCTCCAGCGGAGGAGAAGTTTTCACCTGCACTTCCAGGGGTGTAGATGGTCTTATCTGTTTGGATGAAGATGTAGCCGCTCTGGAAGGAAACCAGAACCACTTTCTCCAGCTGGAACTGAGGACAGCTGGCCTGGACGACCACATACTGGTTCACCTTGGAATCCTTCTTCATGTCTTTGGCGGGAACCTGTACAGGGAGAGCAGGGAGCAAGAGAATTAACTGAGGCAGGAGTTTGCCAGGTACTATCCTTCTGAACCTGTGGGCACCTTTCAGGGTTTCCAGCTCCTCTTGCTCTAGGGTTGCCAAAACCCAGGTGGAGGGGGCAGGAATTCTCCTGGTTTGGAGGCTCTCCCCCTGCTTCAGGCTCATCAGAAAGTGAGGGAGGAGGGGAATGTCTGCTGGGCGCTCCATTATTCCCTATGGAGACCAATTCCCATAGAGTATAATGAATAGATCCACAGGTATCTGAGGTTCTGGAGGGTTGCTGTTTTTTGAGATAGAGGCACCAAAGTTTCAGCATAGCATCCGTGCCTCTCCCAAAATACCCTCCAATTTCAAAAAGATTGGACCAGGGGGTCCAATTCTACGAGCCCCAAAGAAGGTGCCCCTGTCCTTCATTCTTTCAATGGAGGGAAGGCATGGAGAAAGGTGTACGGTCCCTTTAAATGTGAGGGCCAGAACTCCCTTTGGAGTTCCATTATGCTTGCCACAACCTTGCTCCTGGCTGCACCCCAATGTCTCCTGGCTCCACCCCCAAAGTCTCTTGGCTCCACCCCCAAGTCCCCAGATAGGGTTGCAAGTCCAATTCAAGAAATATCTGGGGACTTTGGGGGTGGAGCCAGGAGACTTTGGGGGTGGAGCCAGGAGACATTAGGGGTGCAGCCAGGACCAATGGTGTGACAAACATCACTGAACTCCAAAGGGAGTTCTGGCTATCACATTGAAAGGAACCACACAACTTTTAAATGCCTTCCTTCTATAGGAAATAATGAAGGATAGGGGAATCTTTTCTGGGGGCTCATAGAATTGGACCCCCTGGTCCAACCTTTCTGAAACCTGGGGGATATTTTGGGGAGAGGCACTGGATGCTATACTGAAAATTTGGTGCCTCTAACTCAAAAGACAGCACCCCCACAGAGCCCCAGATACCCACAGATCAATTCTCCATTATTTTCTATTGGAATACATCTCCATAGGCATAATGGAGTGTCCAGCAGACATTTCCCTCCCCTCCCCCGCTTTCTGATGACCCTGAAGCGGGGGGAGGGCCTTCAAACCGGGGGATCCCCTGCCCCCACCTGGGGATTGGGCAGCTCTATCCCCAGATATTTCTTCTATTGAACTTGGCAACCCTATCTTGGTCTCACGGTGAGGGGTTGGGGGGGGGCGGGGGGCGTTCTGGGAAGTGAACAGGAGATTGTGCATGACCCTTTGGTTGTTTGACGAACCACAATGGTTTTTTTGACTTCAAAACCATAGAGTTGCCCCAAAACCAGAGTGTCACTGTGCGATGTCTCCAATGTGATGATGTCATCAGGAAGTGAAGCCGTTGTGCAGCAACGTCCATGTTTGGGGGTGGGTTTTCCCCAGTTGGCTGGCAGTGGAATAAAGCCCCCCCCCAAAATGGGGGGAAACCCCACTGGGACCTGGAATCCTGACACAGCACGGTGGAGGCAACAACAAAATGGCTGCTGCAGCTTACCTTCCGTCAAAAAGTGAAGATCCTTGGGCTGGAAGTTGTTTGCATGTTTTGGTGTTTCAAAGCCCCAAATAGGTCCAACTGCTGTTTAAAAGCATTTTGCGGGCCCCAGGAAAGGTGTTGACGTGGGCACCGTATTGGGTATATCAGATGTCCTTTTGCTTGTGCAGGGCTGGATCTAGGGAGCGCAGAGGGGGGTGTTTGCCCTGGGTGCCGACGGAGTGAGGGGGACGTGCCAAATTGGGTATGGAGTTCGTTATATTCTATGGGACCATAAATAGGATGGCCCATAAAGGGACACCATTTTTAATTTTGCCCGCCCCCCCTCAAAAAATATGTCGATCCGGTCCTGGCTTGTGACCCAGAATGAATTCTGCTTTTCAGCAATC